>NC_137171.1:14640287-14770287 GCF_951804945.1 Podarcis cretensis
AACCACCGTCACCTCTTTGCTGGGAAGCGCTGAGGAAAGGCGAGTCCCCAGGCAACGCGGCCGATTTGATCAGCACAAGGCATGCAAGCTCCACCTCCCCCCAGTCGTTCTTAGACTCCTTATTGGGTGAGCAACGCAGCCAAGCAACACAGTTGGAGCTTCCCTCCTCCCTTGCCGGCAGGGAGGGAGGGAGAGAAGCTGCTTCCTTTGAAACCCGGGAAATTTAAGGGACATCATCAATAAGGGACAGCAGTGGGACACGGCGCTGGGATAAGGGACTTTCCCGCCAGATAAGGGACAGTTGACAGCTATGGGCTTGTCGCTGACAGGAAAGCCGACCTGGGCTTACCAAAAGGCCCTTTGCTGAAGTCCCCCTCAAACCCAGTGCAAACCCTGCTTCTTTCATCTGTCTTCTCTTCAATCTTATACTGTATGACCATTCTAAAAAAAAGCAGCCCAATATTATTCATGCTTACACTAACAGAAGCCCAACAACAATTTGTATTCCTAAGAAGATGCGTTTCTCGGGTTGCACAGCTTCAGTTCACACTTCTGGTCCGAAGCATACAAAGAAAACAGCAACACACTTTTTAAATCCCCATGTTGAACCTGATCCATTAGGTTTGCAGACTTTGTGTCTGTTCACAGTGAAAAAGCAGGAAGAACTGGTGGCAGCACTTGCATTTTTTTCCTCCTGGGTGTGTGGTGGAAGGGTTATACAACTGCTTCGCCATGATAATAAATCTAAACAAAGCTCAGGGAAGGGTGGTGGAATGCGGTCCTGCAACGAAAAATCTGGATCTGTCCGCATAAGGAAGCAGACACACAATTCCTTTACCAGATTTTCATGGGTGAAAAGCCTCAAGCCACACTCACTTAGCCTATCTCCTGCAGGCACCTTAAATGTGGGTGTGTGAATCAGTTCACATTGTGATTTTTTTTTTTTTTAAATAATTCCATGCTATAGGAAGCTGAAACGTTTCCCTTATAGGCTAGTGTTATGGGTATCAGGGGGTTGTTCAAGAGCAAGAAGACAAATGCCTCCCTGGTCTGTTGTAAAGCCTTAGGTAAAGGGACCCCTGACCATTAGGTCCAGTGGTGACCGACTCTGGGGTTGCGGCGCTCATCTCGCTTTATTGGCTGAGGGAGCCGGTGTACAGCTTCCAGGTCATGTGGCCAGCATGACTAAGCCACTTCTGGCGAACCAGAGCAGCGCATGGAAACGCCGTTTGCCTTCCCACCGGAGTGGTACCTATTTATCTACTTGCACTTTGACGTGCTTTCGAACTGCTAGGTTGGCAGGAGCAGGGACCGAGCAACGGGAGCTCACCCCGTCGCAGGGATTCAAACCGCTGAGCTTCTGATCGGCAAGTCCTAGGCTATGTGGTTTAACCCACAGCGCCACCCACGTCCCTATGATAATGATACCATGCACTTAATTTATGTAGCAAAAATATGCTGCAGGAGCGGGGTGGAGAGGCAACTTAGTATGAGCTGCAATTGTAGTTTCAATTGATTAAATTAACCATTTAATAAAGCTTTCAGTCCTTGTTACCAGTTACAAGGGTAAGGGTAAAGTTGTCAAGTTATTTTATTCTCTGGTTTAACCCACAGCGCCACCCGCATCCTGTAAAGCCTTGTTATTGGTGCAAAAAAACCCTTCACCATGCAGAGCGCCTCTATTCCGTGTCTTGCTCATTCACTGGCCGAATCTGAGAGTGGGTGGTCCTTAAACCTTCCCCAGCAGAGTAGTTTTTTGACGCCCAGTCTGCACCTCCCCTCTGTGCGCGGAAGCCTACTGCGCAAGGAAGGCGTGGGTAATGGAGGACCTTTCTCCTCCCCGCTTTGCTCAGGCAAGGTGTCCTGGCTCCGCCTCGCCTCCTCCGAGCCCTGCATCTCCTCTCCACTAGAGGCATGGCTATTCTCCTCCGCTGAGGAGGTGCTGCTTCCCACGATCTTTGGGGGCTCTCTGTAATCCATCCGGCTTTCCCCCTCTCGCCCCTGAGCCAATGGCAGTTCCCTGACAGCTAGCTTGCTGAGGATATGGGATTTCAGGACTGTGAATACTCTAGGGCAGGGATTTTGTCTGCTAAATGTTGCTGAACTACAACTCCCATCATCCCTGACCATTGGCCATGCAGACTAGGACCCATGGGAGTTGGAGTCGAATACCTGCAAGTTTCCCATTCCCAGGGACAGGCAAGTGATAGGCTTGAGGCTCTCCAACCTAAGGACCTGCCCTCCTTTCATTTTGCATCTCAGGTGTTTTCTCTACTGCAAATAGGCAAATAGCAATTTAATCCCACCTTCCCCATGAGAATGGCCCTAGAGGCTCTTGGACCAGAGAGACCTGGGTTCAAATCTCCATTCAGTGGGCCAGTCACTATCGTCTAGCACTTCCTTAGCTCATAGGACGAGGCTTGGGCAGATTAAGATGGAGTTGCTGTGATACACAATACAGAGGAGAAGGTCTTGCCAGTCCCTCTGTTGTGTTTTATACCAGGGGCTGAAAAGAGTCCTTTTGTCTCTGTTGGGCTTTTGGAGGGTCAAAAGGGTCGGCAGAGCCAATATTGCTGGCCCTTCCATCCTTGCACAGTTAAAAATAGGGCCCTGCTTTAAGAAAACCAGTTGCTAATTGGGGACATGCCCTGTCTTCCAGAGGAAAACTGAGATTCAGTGATGCTAGCAGTTGTTGAACTCCAACTCCTGCTGTCCGTGAACATTGGCCATGATAAAGGTAAAGGTAAAGGGACCCCTGACCATTAGGTAAAGTCGTGACCGACTCTGGGGTTGTGGTGCCCATCTCGCTTTACTGGCTGAGGGAGCCGGCGTACAGCTTCTGGGTCATGTGGCCAGCATGACTAAGCCGCTTCTGGCGAACCAGAGCAGCGCACGGAAATGCCGTTTACCTTCCCGCCGGAGTGGTACCTATTTATCTACTTGCACTTTGACGTGCTTTTGAACTGCTAGGTTGGCAGGAGCAGGGACCGAGCAACGGGTGTTTTAAATTGTTGTTAGCTGCCCTGAGCCTGGTTTTTGAACCGGGAAGGGTGGGGTTTAAATACATTTTTATTATTGTTGTTGTTGTTGTTGTTGCTGCTGTGGAGGGCAGAACCACTCTGAGCTTGAACCTTATCTCCCAAAGTCCTGGTCATCCTCTCTCTGAACTCCTGAGATTCCACCTGGCAATGCCCACACAGATTCATATTGTTATCTTTACAGCAAGGCATTTCCTTATTTAATTAACTGGAAAGATAAGTGGAGATCACCAGGGATGCAAATGTTGTATCCTAATGCCACAGGGTGATTGCAAATCTACATATTATAGATTTGGCAGGGGGACTCCTCAAAAAACTCTAGAAATTAATAAATGGTAGGATTTTGACTATCTGGGATGTGAAGGGAGAAATGTGAGCTGCAGAGGAATTCTTGGGCTAGCTCATGCAAAAAAAACAAAAACACTAGGGCCATTAAGAAACAATACAGGGCCATTGAGGACCATTGGCAATGCAAGAGAACAGTCCCCATCCCCTTGCCCCAGGTGTGAACAGAGGTTTGGAAGGTTGCCAGAGTTAATTGGGTGTGAGGTGACAGGAAAAGAGAGTATTGAGCAAGCGTTGCTGGGAAGAAGGAAGAAAGACTGGGATCCATCTTGGGCAGGCTGGCTGAAGGCTGCCAGGCAGAGATACCTTGGACTCTAGGCTTGCACTGCTGTGGGGTGCAAGCCCCTCTTGAAATGAGCGTGTTGTAAGAGCTGGACTCCCTCCATGGAGACTTAAGGTGTAAATAGGTGGATAGATCATATTTCTTAAAGCGACAACAGTCTCTGCCGTGTCTCCGTTCTCCCAAGGACCACAGACCCTGCGTGAATGCCTGGAACCCCCTGGAATCTTGCTGCAACTCAGCAGAGAGGAGGGGAGGCACCCAATTTTTGTAACATACGCAACACAGAATGCTCTGCCTAAACGAGATCTGCCTTAGGGCAGCAGGTTGGGGGGGGGTGAGGGTGACTCCCTTCACCCTCCAACTGCTATTGGACTCCCATCTGCCCTAGCCAGCATGGCCAATGGTCAGTGATGGTGGGAGCTGGAGTCCAGCAACAGCTGATGAGCCACAGGTTCCCTACCCCAGTGTCACAATTTGAACTCAAGGTCTTGCCAATTTCATGTCAGAGGAATGCTCAGCCCATTAAAAATTACTGATCCAGAAACTGCAGCTCCTCCTGCTTGCCCTTTCCTTTGCTGGGTCCTTTGTTTCTTGCATACTCTGCAGGGTGCCTGGAGAACTCTTGGCTTCATTGTTACAGCAGGATGGCGAAGGGTACCAGCAAGCAAACTATGTCGACCACAGCAAACTACGGCAAGTTCTTAAAGAAATGGGAGTGCCTGATCACCTCATCTGTCTCTTGAGAAATCTCTATGTGGGACAAGAAGCTACAGTTAGAACTGGATATGGAACAACTGATTGGTTCAAAATTGGGAAAGGAGTACGACAAGGCTGTATATTGTCTCCCTGCTTATTTAACTAATATGCAGAATTCATCATGCGAAAGGCTGGGCTGGATGAATCCCAAGCCGGAATTAAGATTGCCAAAAGAAATATCAACAGCCTCAGATATGCAGATGACACAACCTTGATGGCAGAAAGTGAGGAGGAATTAAAGAACCTTTTAATGAGGGTGAAAGAGGAGAGTGCAAAATATGGTTTGAAGCTCAACATCAAAAAAACCAAGATCAGGGCCACTGGTCCCATCACCTCCTGGCAAATAGAAGGGGAAGAAATGGAGGCAGTGAGAGATTTTACTTTCTTGGGCTCCATGATCACTGCAGATGGTGACAGCAGTCACGAAATTAAAAGACGCCTGCTTTTAATGACATTAAGCATTAAGCATGGTTTGTCATTAAGCAATGACAAACCTAGACAGCATCTTAAAAAGCAGAGACATCACCTTGCCAACAAAGATCCGTATAGTTAAAGCCATGGTTTTCCCAGTAGTGATGTATGGAAGTGAGAGCTGGACCATAAAGAAGGCTGATCACCGAAGAATTGATGCTTTTGAATTATGGTGCTGGAGGAGACTCTTGAGAGTCCCATGGACTGCAAGAAGATCAAACGTATTCTAGCCCTGAGTGCTCACTGGAAGGACAGATCCTAGAGCTGAGGCTCCAATACTTTGGCCACCTCATGAGAAGAGAAGACTCCCTGGAAAAGACCCTGATGTTGGAAAAGATGGAGGGCACAAGGAGAAGGGGACAACAGAGGACAAGATGGTTGGACAGTGTTCTCAAAGCTACCAGCACGAGTTTGATCAAACTGCGGGAGGCAGTGGAAGCCAGGAGTGCCTGGCGTGCTCTGGTCCAGGGGGTCACGAAGAGTCGGACACGACTAAACGACCAAACAACAACAACCAGCAAGCAAGGCTGGGAATTATAGTTCTGCAAGGGTAAACTGCAGTTTCCAGAACTCTTTGGGGGAAGCCATGTGCTTTTAAATCTAAGGGGAGGCTGTGTTGCTACCTATGTGTGCCTTCAGGAACGGGTATTTTCAAAGCTACAATGCAACACAGCCTCCCCTTAGATTTAAAGCACATGGCTTCCCCCAAAGAGTTCTGGAAACTGCAGTTTACCCTTGCAGAACTATAATTCCCAGCACCCTTAATGAACTACAGTTTCCAGGATTCTTGCATGGGATTCTTGTGCATTAAACATATGGTGTAGATGTGACCTGAGGCTGCAGACTGACATCTTAGATGTTATGAACATCCTTTCTCTCTTGGCACAGAAGGTGCCGCTCAGTTTCCCCTGTGGCTGGGTCCCTTGATTTGACATGGAAGCCCAGTTCACATCCAGCTATGATGTTAAACACTCTCCTTGTTTCCTTATAAAGGTGGAGGACAGGGCAAGAGATAGAGATCTGGCTCGCTGGTCTCCTCCCCTCGGCTGCATAGAGACCCTCCCTACTTAGAACAAAGCGAGTCATCACGCTGTATCACTCACCATGTCTGAGTACAACCGATTTGGGATGGTGGGCGTCTGTTGGTCGATGCAAACCACTTTCTTCATATCGTCAAAGCTGGGGTCAATTGGCACCATGTCAAAGAAAGGAGGCTTGTAATCTTCGACAATCCCTGCAATATGAAAAGATGGAGCAACAGGGAGGGGGAGAGAGAGAAATGTTTAAGGTCACGGTGTGGAGATCTATAGGGCCTTCCATCCATATCGCTGTACACCAAACTGTCTAACTCATCTGCAAATGTGTGTAATATGTACCTTGGTCTGCTGCAGGCCCCAAGCTAAACTTGAGAATGAGAAATGGCACACAGGGTGAGGATTTGCAGACAGAGGGATAAGGTAAAGGGACCCCTGACCATTAGGTCCAGTCGTGACTGACTCTGGGGTTGCGACACTCATCTCGCTTTATTGGCCGAGGGAGCGGCGTACAGCTTCCGGGTCGTGTGGCCAGCATGACTAAGCCGCTTCTGGTGAACCAGAGCAGTGCATGGAAACGCCGTTTACCTTCCCGCCGGAGCGGTACTTATTTATCTACTTGCACTTTGACGTGCTTTTGAACTGCTAGGTTGGCAGGAGCTGGGACCGAGCAACGGGAGGTCACTCCGTCGTGGGGATTCGAACCGCCAACCTTCTGATCGGCAAGTCCTAGGCTCTGTGGTTTAACCCACAGCGCCACCTGCGTCCCTAGACAGAGGGATATGTTGATCCAAACAGAAGGCTCCATTTCCCTTTCACTTCTATGGGGAAATGGTCTGCAATCTGGCTGGGGGATACATGCAAAAGGAGTCTATCACACTAGACAATGGTGTCACTAGGAACACAGGACAGGTTTAGCAGTGATGGTGTCTCTAAGTGAATCTCTTTACTTTCTTCCATATGAGAGAATGTTGCAAGGAAGGCACATTTCTGAGACTTGGTTGTGCAGTCTCCACTGACAATAATTCAGCAGGGGGTACAGAGATACACTGTACCTCTAGGGGGCCCTTGAAATATACATGACCTCGCTGAAACCCTCCCCCTCTCCCTTCCTGTCATCACCATATCAGCATGGAAAGCCTTAATCCACAGAAATACTCTTTACAGCGATGATGAGTGTTTCATCTGTCAGCATATTAAGGATGCTTTGTGTATTCAATTGTGCAACTTTAAAACAATACGTTTGCTAATGTCGCCTGGGAAAAGTTATACCGAACCTATCTGGCTGCTGTTCCTTTCGGCAGCTGTCAAAAGTGTTTGGAGAAGCAAGTAAAGCGCTTCAAATCATTTCCTGTGTTTTGAAAACCCCGCCGAAGGTAGGAACTTGTGTCATGTTGATAGCCACAGGCATGCAGACCTTAAGGGGGGACAAAGCTTTAGCTCAGGGGTCAGCAATCTTTTTCAGCCGTGGGCCGATCCACCATCCCTCAGACCATGTGGGGGGGCTGGACTATATTTTTTTTTTTTGGGGGGGGGAAATGAACGAATTCCTATGCCCCACAAATAACCCAGAGATGCATTTTAAATAAAAGGACACATTCTACGCGTGTAAAAACACACTGATCCCCAGACCGTCTGCAGGCCGGATTGGGAAGGAGATTGGGCTGGATCCGGCCCACGAACCTTAGGTTGCCTACCCCTGGTTTAGCAGCTCTTTATCCCAGCGCTGCCCCATCCTGTGGGAACCCACAAAGCATGCTATCAGCTCCACACAAATTCTGTTCGAAGCATAAAGGGATCTGATAAAGTAGTAAGACCCTGAATGTTCTGATATGCCTGTGTTAAGTTTTTGGTGGCCATTATATTAGGGACAGTGAGAAGCAGGTGACAGCAGCTTGTTTGTATCTTCCACAGTGCAGGCTGTTCCACTAGGCCATGGGTAGGCAAACTAAGGTCCGGGGGCTGGATCCGGTCCAATCGCCTTCTAAATCTGGCCCGCAGACAGTTCAGAAATCAGCGTGTTTTTACATGAGTAGAATGTGTGCTTTTATTTAAAATGCATCTCTGGGTTATTTGTGGGGCATAGGAATTCGTTCATTTTTTTTTTAATAGTCCGGCCCCCCACAAGGTCTGAGGGACAGTGGACCGGCCCCCTGCTGAAAAAGTTTGCTGACCCCTGTGGCTGACTGGGGAATTGCCCCACCAACCTCAGTCTGGCGGCCTCAGACAGGGCCCACCTACCTGCATTTTTCTAACAAGCAGTGGAGAGGGTAGCAATGCCTGTCACATTCCTCCTCCTCCTCCTCCTCCTCCTCCTCCTCCTCCGTCTCAATGTTGCTTCTTGTGGAACTCAGCAGAGAGAAGGAGGGGGGACGGGACTAGAATTAGGATGGCTTCACCTGTCATTGGCTTTGGCGCCATCTGCTGTTGGTCTCCATGCCTGCAGCCCTACCAGAAACTAGCTGTGATTTTGTGAAATGATTTTCAAAGCCTGAAACACAGGCAATGATTTGTGGGGAGCAGGGGTTCAAGCAGATATATTTTCTGTTGCTACCTGCGGTGCACGTACAGCATCATCAGGTATGTAGCGTTAATTTGAGAAAGAAGAGTCCATGCCCATTTTAGAAAGCACCAGGATCCCGTCTGCTCATAATTATCCTAAAGATGACCTTTCAGCCTTTCTACTGACTGCTGCTCGTATGGAGATAGCCAGATGATGGAAAACCGGTGATGGGATGAACATTGATTCTTGATATAACAGAGTATGGTCAATAGCATTGGCTGAGAAACTAACAAGCCAGGTGAGAGCGGCAAAGGGCAAGTACAACCAAATTCCTTTTATAACATATGGCAAATGTTTATTGAATACATAAATTGTTCAGACTGTGGCAGGAATCCACCCAGCACTCATGGAAAAATGTGGCATGATCTCTTAAAGGACCCCTGACCATTAGGTCCAGTCGTGGCCGACTCTGGGGTTGTGGCGCTCATCTAGCTTTATTGGCTGAGGGAGCTGGCGTACAGCTTCTGGGTCATGTGGCCAGCACGACTAAGCCGCTTCTAGCGAACCAGAGCAGCACACGGAAACGCTATTTACCTTCCCACTGGAGTGGTACCTATTTATCTACTTGCACTTTGACGTGCTTTCATACTGCTAAGTTGGCAGGAGCAGGGATCGAGCAACGGGAGCTCACCCCGTCGCAGGGATTCGAACCGCCAACTTTCTGATTGGCAAGTCCTAGGCTCTGTGGTTTAACCCACAGCGCCACCCGCGTCCCTGGCATGATCTCTTAAGAGTTCTTAAATGAAACTTTAACACATGGCATGATAAAAGTCTATAATTTTATCAGGACAACAATTGTTGTAACAATTGTTTTCTCAAAATCGATGTTCTGTACCATGAAAATAAATAAAAACAGTATTCAAATTTTTAAAAAGAAAGAAAGCAAGCATTAAGATCTTGAAGATGGCCTGAAGACTTTATTCACAGATCAAGGGAAGCTGAGATGCTCCAGACTTGCGCTGTGATCAGCTAGTCAGCACCCTCATTTTGCAACGCACTGACGTTTTTGATGCTAGGATATCAGGAAATTTCAAAGCTATGGCAAGCAAGATAACTGCATGTTTTTGGCATATTGTAATCAATTCCATTCACATTTTTCTGGTTTACTGAATACATTCAGTGGAATAGCATAGCCAGCATAAGATAATTGCCAATGAAGCTGAGGAGTTTGGCAAGAGAGGGGGAACGGGCAATTTGTTCAAAAATGTCATAGTGCTGAAATCAGCACAAGAAAAAATGGTGAGATTGCCGAAGAACAGTCATATTGTTGATGGCGCAAACCCATCACACTGATACATGCCCTATGAGCCAAACGTGTGTATGCCTCTCATTAAACACAATCAAACACACCCACCAGCCATGGTAATCAACGCTAGACTACTGCAATGTGCTTTGCATCATCATTTATTTATTTATTGCATCATCATTTATTACTTATACCCCGCCCATCTGGCTGGGTTTCCCTAGTCACTCTGGGCAGCTTCCAACAGGATATTTGAAGACTTGAGTGGAAACATATACAGTTGTACCTTGGTTCCTGAACGTAATCCATTCTGGAAGTCTGTTTGACTTACAAAAACATTTGAAAACCAAGGCATGGCTTCTGATTGACTGCAGTAGCTTCCTGTACTCAATTGGAAGCCGCATTGGACATTCGGATTCCAAAGAATATTCAAAAACTGGAACACTCACTTCCGGGTTTTCGGTGGTCGGGAGCCAAAACGTATGAGTACCAAGGTGTTCGAGAACCAAGGTACGACTGTAGATGAAAATGGAACCACTAGGATTTGAAATGGGATGGGCTGTAGAGACCATATCTTTCTAATCTTTAAATAACTTCACTGGCTGTGGTTCCATTTCTGGGCACAATTAAAAGTCCTGGTGCTGATCTTAAAATCTCTAAAGACCTTGGAACTTAGGTTCCCCTGAATGTTATCATCATCAGAGACCCTTCCTGAGACTCCCAACTGCCTGAAGTTAGGTATGTGGTGACTGGAGAGAAAGAGCCTTCCATGAGTGGCACACCACGTTTGGAAAATCTTTCCCAGGGAGAATTGCCCGATGCCACACACCTCACAACTTCCCAGTGCTGGGCAATGTTTTTATTTGCACAGGCATTCAGTGGCGAAGCTGCATGCTCCCAGTGCGGTGTGTGTGTGTGGCGGGGTGTGTGGCGCATGTCTGGGGGGTGGGGTGGCCGCAATGGTACCCCCTCCCCAATGGTGCCTGGGGCTGTGCGCCCCCCGTTCCTCCGCCAGTGCAGGCATTCCAGCATACCAGCCAGCTGGTTTTAATGTGGTGCCTCAGATTATTTCTGCTGTTTTTACAGTGGTACTTTGGGTTAAGAACTTAATTCGTTCTGGAGGTCTGTTCTTAACCTGAAGCACCACTTTAGCTAATGGGGCCTCCTCTTGCCGCCACACTGCTGCTGCACGATTTCTGTTCTCATCCTGAAGCAAAGTTCTTAACCTGAGGTACTATTTCTGGGTTAGCGGTGTCTGTATCCTGAAGCATATGTAACCCGAGGTACCACTGTATTACACTTTTGCAAAACTGGATCTGGATGCAAAACTGTTCTGTAATTTGTGAGCTGCTCTTAAAAGTTGTCGGCCAAAGAGCAGCACTGTAATTTTTGGACAGATAAGATTTACAGGAATCCCGAGAGAACCTCTGTTGAGCACTGTCTATACCATGGCAGCCAATATGAACCCTAACATGAAAAAAACCTTGCTGTATTCTTGACGCCCAGGTACAACATCACAGCTCAAGCCCATTTGCAGATGGATGGATCTTGAACATGTGGGTTAGGACCACTCTGATGACTTCATAATGTTGCTATTCAACATGTGTTTCTGAGGCCTCTATCTGAAATGCATGTTGGAAAAGAAGCATTATGAAATAGTTTTGAGTGGAGTTTGATGGACAGGGGTATAGAAAAGATATAGAAAAATGGTGAACAGTGGCAGTAATGTTTCATGAGAATTCTAAGGTTCTCATCACCAGAATGCCTCTTAGTTCCAAAAACAAACAAACACAATTTTGAGAACTACTAGCCGGGAAAAGGTCATAAAAGACTCGTGCAACAGCAGTTGTAAAGAGCTGCTTTGAACTTTGCTGGGTGTAAGCTTGTCACAGTGATTGCTGATGGCACTGATATCTTAATCTTGTTCCTGTATCACGGGGAAAACATGTCCATGTAATCTACTGCAGGCAGTGACAAATAGTGATATTAAGCCATGGAATAATCAATGGCTGGCGGGTGCAAAATTACAGTCTTTTGCTATTTGCACACACCCTAGCCCAATTTGACAATACGGGTGGTTTGTCTAGCAACAGGAAATCCAGATCTGAAACGCTAAGAAGTGGGGCATTTCTGGATTCCAAGAAAATGTCAAGCTATAGACCAGCACTTTCCAAACTGTGTGTTGTGACACATTAGTGCATGGGTAGGCAAACTAAGGAGGGACACGGGTGGCGCTGTGGGTTAAACCACAGAGCCTAGGACTTGCCGATCAGAAGGTCGGCAGTTTGAATCCCGTTCCAGTCCCAGCTCCTGCCAACCTAGCAGTTTGAAAGCACCTCAAAGTGCAAGTAGATTAATAGGTACCGCTCTGGCGGGAAGGTAAACGGCGTTTCCGTGCACTGCTCTGGTTCGCCAGAAGCGGCTTAGTCATGCTGGACACATGACCCGGAAGCTGTACACCGGCTCCCTCGGGCAGTAAAGCGAGATGAGCGCCGCAACCCCAGAGTTGGCCATGACTGTACCTAATGGTCAGGGTTCCCTTTACCTTTACCTAGGCAAACTAAGGTCCACGGGCCGGATCAGGCCCAACTGCCTTCTGGATCCAGCCCACAGACGGTCCGGGAATCATCACGTGGATCACCAGTGCGCATGTTCTTTCCCTCTCCCTCACATGGCGGCGGCAGCACCTCCTCCCTCCCTCCTCCTGGCTTCTCCTCGCCCTGCCTAGAGGAGGAAGGGGGCTGGGCTTTGTTATTGCCAGCAGCAGCATCACTCAAGTAGCCGCCATTTTAAGCAGCCCCTCTCCGCAGCCCTTTCGTGCGCCGCTCATCGGCCCTCCGCTGCCGCCAGCCCCTGCCACTTGCAAGACACAGGTATGCAGTCACCAGGGCTCGTGGTGCTCTTGCACCCCCCCAATATAGTCCGGCCCCCCACAAGGTCTGAGGGACAGTGGACTGGCCCCCTGCTGAAAAGGTTTGCTGACACATTAGTGTGTTGGCCGCAGTGTGTAGGTGTGTCCTGCAAATGCTCCTGCCCTCCTCCCAGGGCTGGAAAAGGGTTAGTTTAACGCCTGTTTTGCTAGTAAAACTGAATTACTGTGTTGTGAAATGATGCATGTCTAAAAAAGTGTGTCACCACCAACATTAAAAATTTGGAAAGCTCTGCTATATAGACTGACATATCCCAAGATATCTTTGGGCGGAAGAAGCCTGATTATCCTCTCCCAAAACAACTACAGTGGTACCCCGGGTTAAGAACTTAATTCATTCTGGAGGTCCATTCTTAACCTGAAACTGTTCTTAACCTGAAGCACCACTTTAGCTAATGAGGCCTCCCCCTGCCGCCGCATGATTTCTGTTCTCATCCTGAAGCAAAGTTCTTAACCTGAGGACTATTTCTGGGTTAGCGGAGTCTGTAACCTGAAGTGTCTGTAACCTGAAGCGTATGTAACCCGAGGTACCATGGTACTCTATTCTGAATTTAAATATGGAAAGTTTAATGCTGGTGGTCAACAAAAGAGGTTTAAAGACTGTTATGTACTGAGTTGAATAGGATCCAAACTGCAGCAGTCTGATTGGTCCTAGAACAATAGGATCCAAATTGCAGCAGTCTGATTGGTCCTAGAACAATGCAGCAGTATGATTGTTTCGCAGGAACCACCCAATCATGCTCCAGATATAAGTGAATCCACAACCTGATTGGCTTACAGTAGAATTCCAGAATTAGCCAGTCATGTGCAGCCCATTGTGTAAATAATGTATATAAAGCAGATACTTTGAGGGGACTTTCATTCATTCCTCCTCACCACTATGAGCTGAATAAAGAGCATGAAATAACTTTGTGACTCTGAGTATATTTCAGACTCTCTCAAGGCAAATCTAAAAAATGTAGTAGAAACACCGACAACTGGAAAACACTGGCCTGTGAGTGCTCCAGCTGGAGAACAGCCTTTTCCAAAGGTGTCATGGTCTTTGAAGACACTCGAACTCAGGACAAAAGGGAGAAACGTGCCAAGAGGAAGACACGCTTGGCAAACCCTCACCATCATCAACTCCTGCCCAGAAACCTATGTCCCCACTGTGGAAGGACGTGTGGATCCAGAATTGGCCTCCTCAGTCACTTACGGACTCACTGTTAAGACCGTGTTTATGGAGGACAATCTTCCTCGGCTACGAGTGCTTGCCAAAGAAGACGACGACTCGCCTTTTTTCCTAAGCTTACAAAACCCCATAACAAAAAGAGATTTGGTTGCAGAACTCAGCAGGAAGTGTCACCTGGGCCAATGGTCCTGCAAGGCTGACCAGGGTGCAGCCCCCCCCCCCAAAGCTCAAACTAGTCTCCAGATCTGACAAGTTATTTTCAAGGGGTTGCCAACCAAATGGCAAGAGGCCAGGTTCATTGTTCCCAAAGCCTTGTGCCTTTGGCGCCACCTGGTGGCCAAAATCTCCTCTCACCTAGAACCTCTGGCAGCTGGTCTTTTGTTTGTTAATCCATTCCAATGCTAATTGGCTCCATATGTCTTTAGCACTGGAGACTTTAACCATTTGGGGCTCGCTGACATGGTGTTTTCTGGGTTTCTTAAATATTGATTGCCCCAATGCCCAGCGAAATGTCGCACTGTGCCTTGCTATAACTAAAAAAAGAACTGTCAAGGCAGCAGTGGCGTAGCGTGGGTTATCAGCACCCGGGGCAAGGCAAGTAATTTGCGCCCCCTAACCCATGGATTTGCGCCCCCTAACCCGTGGATTTGCGCCCCCTAACCCGTGGATTTCCCTAACCCCCAGATGTTGCGCCCGGTGCGGCCGGCCCCCCCCTGCACCCCCCACGCTACGCCACTGCAAGGCAGTGGATGATCAGGCCCATCAAAACAGTAATCAAAGCAAGCAAGGATTTCTCTATATTTTTTGTATAGGACTCCACATTTGGTAGAGATTGTGTGTGTT
Organism: Podarcis cretensis; assembly: GCF_951804945.1. Classification (NCBI taxonomy): domain Eukaryota; kingdom Metazoa; phylum Chordata; class Lepidosauria; order Squamata; family Lacertidae; genus Podarcis; species Podarcis cretensis. The sequence continues at coordinate 14,654,964 of NC_137171.1, forward strand.
TCTGCTGGCATATGTGTGCAGGCATATAGCCCCATTAGGCACTTAACAGTTAACAGGCATCCAATTAAGGTCGTGCACTGTGAATATAATAGGCTTATTAATGGGCAGTACCTATTCCAAAAGAGAGATATAGGATTAGCCTGGCCAATCTGTGCTTTGACTAAGAGATTCTTTTTGCTTTTTAATTAACAAGTGTTTTCTTTTCAGCCTCTCATTACTGGGGGCAGGTAGGGCTGAGAATTAGCAAACTGCTGCTTCACCTGTAATAGAAATTCCCCACTGGGAAAGCTTAGGGTGAACCCTGGCTGGCATTATTGTAAACTGAGAAGAATCCAAGCCACAGGAACAAGCTAAACGTCATGATCGCAGGACGCATGGTTCTGAATCTTGGACCTTAGTATCAGGCAGATTGTGCCTCCAATACCTTCTCTATGGGCAAGAGATCGGGATGGGTTTATTATTACTAATAATAAATAATGTAGCTCCTTTCTCCAAAGAGCTCAGGGCAGTGCACATGGGACTCCCTCAACCCACAGTTTATTCTCATAACAACCTTGTGAAGTCTGTTAGGCTATGAAAAAATGATTGGCCCAGGCTCATCTAAGATGCTTCCAGATGGGTTTTCTGAGTTGTACAAGATCTCGCTGTTATCTAGCACCTTCCAGTGCAATTAAGATACGAGAAATGATGGGAAATTGTGTTGTAAAGTGCAGAACAACAACCCCTAGCTGACAATGTTGTGTAACCACCACACAAATCTATCTGGAAGAATGCTCAATAAACAACCAGCCTAGAAGCTGCCCAAAATAACTTCCATGCCTGGGGGGGAGATCAGAACTCAAGTCTCCCCAGTCCTAACCCATCTCTCTCACCAGTAGCATACTGTCTCTCATTTGGCATTCCCTTACTTTTTGACTCTGTTCTTCCCTGCATGAAGACCAAATAGCAGCTGCACCAGATCTCCGTCTACATCATTCCATTATTTACAGGGAACCTGCACGCACTGCAAAATTCAGGAAACCCTCCAAGTGTCCCTGTTTTCCAGGCACAGTACTGGATTTACGGAAGCCATCCAGCTTTCTGATTTGATCCTGGAATGTCCCGCTTTTCCTTAGGATGTTAAAAGCAGAGACATCACCTTGCCAACAAAGGTCCGTATAGTTAAAGCTACAGTTTTCCTAGTAGTGATGTATGGAAGTGAGAGCTGGACCATAAAGAAGGCTGATCACCGAAGAATTGATGCTTTTGAATTATGGTGCTGGAGGAGACTCTTGAGAGTCCCATGGACTTCAAGAAGATCAAACCTCTCCGTTCTTAAGGAAATCAGCCCTGAGTGCTCACTGGAAGGACAGATCGTGAAGCTGAGGCTCCAATACTTTGGCCACCTCGTGAGAAGAGAAGACTCCCTGGAAAAGACCCTGATGTTGGGAAAGATGGAGGGCACAAGGAGAAGGGGACAACGGAGGACGAGATGGTTGGACAGTGTTCTCAAAGCTACCAGCATGAGTTTGACCAAACTGTGGGAGGCAGTGGAAGCCAGGAGTGCCTGGCGTGCTCTGCTCCAGGGGGTCACGAAGAGTCGGACACGACTAAACAACAAAACGTTCGCTGGATAAATGTTGGAGGGTATGGAACAGGATGTCCCTATTTCCTTTGGAGAAACATTGGAGGGTATGAGAATTGCACAGCACCATTTTTCACACTGCAAAGCTGCCTAGTGAAGATCGGGTTCTGGCCTTTTCTACATGCATGAGAAACAGGACAAGAAGCCGTTTCTCGGAGGCCTCTGCATCCTTACGAAGACAGGAATGGCTTTGCTGCGATTCCCCTGCAGGATTGGCTGGGGGATAGCAGAAGTTCCCTGGACGTGGCCCCTTGCCAGGCTGAGCTGCGATGCTGCTTGTTTCCTAATCAGAGCTGAACAAACAAAGTGCTGATTGAGTCTAATGGTCCCTTTAATCAGTAAGCCTGGCGCTGACACTAGATTACAGTGTTTATAATTTACAGCTAATCATTCGCGTGGAAAAGGAAAATAAAAGAGAAGCCTCCATCCAACTAGACCAGCCAAAAGCCTTCGCATTAACAAGCCTGATTAGTGATTATTTCTGTGCAGGGAGTGAAATGCAAAGGGAGATGGTGGTGTATAGTTGTCCTCCCCTTTGCATTCTCTGGCTGCAGCTGCTATTTTCAATCCTAAATTGACAATTTAGACAGGTTGGCTGTGTGAGATGTTACAGCAGGGGCGGGAAACTGGATCTGGCTAGGGGAGCCAGATCTTGATCTCCCTGACCCACCCACCTTTCAATCACATGCCAGCATGATTTGTGGGGGACGGACTTGTTTTTTGCCCGCATGGTTTGAAACAAAACCGTGCAGGAAAAGGCACAGCTTGCAAAATGCCAACATTCAGCTGATCATTGGAGATTGCAAAGCCGGGCGCACAGCACTCCACGTGACTCTGGCCAGGGACAGATGAAGACCCATAGAGCACACGAACCGGGTGCCCCTATGAGAAACCTGAAAGCAGGATTTAAGCACAACAGCATTCTCCACACCTCCGAGCCCCAGCCACTGATGTTCAGAGGCATGCTGCCTCCAACAGAGGAGAGAGGCATCGTACCAGAAGCCGAGCAATGCATAGAATGGTAAAATGCACATGGTCAATTGCTGTGGGATGGAGACAGAACTTTCCAGAGGTATTTGCTGGTGGGGGGGGGGAGGCAAGTCCAGATGGGACTTTGGATGTCCTGGGAGGAATCTAGACACATATAAAAAACCTTGCGAGAAAGCTTTAAAAAAACAAAAACACTTTGAAAAATATATTGAATGTCCCATAGCTCACTATTGCCATGTAGTGTCACATTTGTGTAACACACGTTACAACACACTTAAAAGGTTTGATTTGCAGCTGTATAGCCGAGTCCCTGATCTAATAAGACAGCAGGGACTGTTACTGCTTTTGCTGTTCTGATGTAAGCCACTCCGGGAGCCCTTTTGGTTAATGAACTGGTTAAAAATGCTTAACATGTTTTTAGAGAAAAGCTTGGAAAACAAGCCACTTGCTATGGCTTAGGACAAGGTTGAGGAGCCAGCAGTCCAACAACATATGGACAGCCACAGGTTTCCCATCTCTGGGCTAGGGAGTCAGAAAGAAGTCATTTATGGCCATCGTAAAAAGAGTGGGATTGACGAAACAACTTCATTATATTTGAACCTGGAATTAATGGTCCCCTTACCGTTAACGACAGTTCTCCGGGCTATCTCCCAGAGGACGAGGCCATATGCCCAAATGTCGGTCCGCTTGAAGGATTCAAAGCGGTCCATTTGAATCTGTTCATCTAAAACTTCAGGCGCCATGTAACGTTTTGTGCCCACCCTTGGGTTGTTGCCAATGTCCAAGTAGTCGCTGCTCTGGGAATGCATGACTGCCAGACCTGAGGGAGAAACAGTGCCAATGGTTAGAAGAATGCTGGTCTATGATGGCAACTGATGAACCTATTACAACATCCTGCGAACTTATGCTAAGACTAAAGCATATACTAGTAACTGAATTACTGTTTTACGTCTGTCTGAACAAAGCTGCTGTACAGTGGTACCTGGGGTTAAGTACTTAATTCGTTCCAGAGGTCCGTTCTTAACCTGAAATGGTTCTTAACCTGAAGCACCACTTTAGCTAAGGGGGCCTCCTGCTGCCGCCGCACCGCCAGAGCCCGATTTCTGTTCTTATCCTGAAGCAAAGTTCTTAACCTGAAGCACTATTTCTGAGTTAGCAGAGTGTGTAACCTGAAGCGTATGTAACCCAAGGTACCACTGTATTTGTTACTCATCAACAAGTATTCTGAGTGAGTAAATGTTATTTTCACATTTTACAAGACTGTTTGTGTGATTATTGTTTTAAGGGAGGGGGAAAGGGGGGGAATAGCAGGAGAATCCAGTCTGCCTTAAAGCACCCCGGATTGCTAAAAGGCTAAAACTAGCTTAAGCTTCCCTTTTAAGCTGCAAAGGGACACACTCTGCTGGACTCACAAACACGAGGAAGGATAATAGCCAATAAATATACCCTCACCTAGCAACTATTCACATCCCTACACAAAAACCACACCTTTCCATTCTGGCTTGGAGTGGCTGGCAGCACTGATGGAGGAAGGCAGGTGGGGGGTCTGTGGTGCGCACTGGGTATCAGCCATGACGGCAGGTGACATCGCCATGCCACCCCCTATGCTTGTGGCATGGGCAGCACCCCGGATGCTCGTTGCACGGGCGGCATGCCGCTAGGGTCGACACTGGCGCAGGTGGCAAACAGTCCCCCCCCACTTGCCGTGCTGGCAGCTAGCCCCATCCCATGGTGTTGGGGCACGTAGCTCTGCCCCTGGCTAGCAGCCCACCTCCCTGCCTTTCTGTGTGCCCACTTGTGTGTAATCACTTAGAAAGGGGCGCAGGTGGTGCTGTGGTCTAAACCACTGATCATCTTGGGCTTGCCGATCAGAAGGTCGGCGGTTAGAAACCCTGTGACGGGTTGAGCTCCCGTTGCTCTGTCCCAGCTCCTGCCCACCTAGCAGTTCGAAAGCACACCAGTGCAAGTAGATAAATAGGTACCACGGCAGTGGGAAGATAAACAGCGTTTCCATGCGTTCTGGTTTCCGTTGCGCCAGAAGCGGTTTAGTCATGCTGGCCACATGACCCGGAAAGCTGTCTGTGGACAAACGCCGGCTCCCTCGGCCTGAAAGCGAGATGACCGCCACAACCCCATAGTCGCCTTTGACTGGACTTAACCATCCAGGGGTCCTTTACCTTTCTTTTTCATCACTTGGAAGATGCGAGAGTCAGACTTCCCATGACTCTCTTCTTCCCCTCAAAAGCTTCCTAATTCCTTAAGCAGAGGTTGGACCAGCATTTCCAGCACCTAAAGTCTACTTACCCAGATCAGCGATGCAGCACTGCTTGTTGTTCTTGACTAAGATGTTCCTACTCTTTAGGTCCCGGTGAGCAATGGCTGGCTTGCCCTGGGTACCAAAGATCTCCACGTGGAGATGGAGGAGGCCGCAGATGATGGAGTTGGCGAAGAGCAAGCAGCTCTCCACATCCAGTGGCGTGTGCTGAAGGTAGTCGTAGAGGGAGCCGTGCTCATGGTAGTGGGTGATCAGCCACAGCTGGGTGCTGGAGTTCCTGGAGGTCATGTCGGAGGCAATGAATCCTGCGGTCGGTTGAAGGAGGGCAGAAATCAGGAGTGGACCCCACACAAGGGCATGAATGATCAAGGGGCTTCAGAAAGAAATGCAAAATGGCTGCCCGTTTTGCCCTAAGGAAATTTTAGGAGGGGGTTGTGAGAATGAGGGGGAGGCGAAATAAGAAGGATGGAGGAGAAAGGGAGAGAAGCAGAAAAAAGGTGAAGTTAGGACAGGCATAGGCAAATTCAGCCCTCCAGATGTTTTGGGACTACAACTCCCATCATCCCTAGCTAACAGGACCAGTGGTCAGGGATGATGGAAGTTGTAGTCCCAGAACATTTGGCGGGCCGAGTTTGCCTATGCCTGAGCTAGGATAACTAGGAAGGGTTTGCAGAGGAGCAGACAAGAGTAAAAACTGAAGGAGGGCATTGTTGAACTGAGAATAGATGCTATGCTGTTAGACACACAGACCATTATCCCCAATTCTCTGCTATGACTGGCAGTAGGCCTCAAACTCATTCTTCACGATTCTAAACAGAGGCATCTCCCAGGTTTGCTATCTGTGACTGCACAGAGGCAGAAGGAGGAGAAAATAAAGGAGATGTGCTGTAGGGATGGACAAATACTGCCGTTTCGGTTTTGCTCAGTTCTTCATTTTTCCAATCTGGAGTTTTCAACCTTTCTGTAATGGATTGTGACCTCTGTTTTCAAAAGCACCTATTTTAGGGCTTATTTCTCCTAATATACAGATTTTTGTGGCAATTTTGCCCAATACATACATTCTGCAAAGCACATTCATATTTCCCCCCAATACAATGCACTTCTGTATGTTATCTTCCCAAGCACACACATTTTTGTGCACTTTGCCCTAGTATATTCATTTCTGTGCATGTTACTTGGTTAGTGAAATGAATGGCAAATTTCAGAAATTGTAAATTTTGAATACTTTATATACAGTGGTACCTTGGTTCTTGAATGTAATCCATTCCCGAAGTCTGTTTGACTTCTGAAACGTTCGAAAACCAAGGCACGGCTTCGGAATGGCGCAGGTGCCCCAGAAACAATAGCCGACAGCTGCATCAGACATTTGGCTTCCAAAAAATGTTCAAAAGCCGAAACACTTATGTAATGGTTCTAGGGGTTGCTTGTGCGTAAACCGGCGCCACACCTGGCTGGGTTGCCTGAGTGAACCTTTTCTGTCCGGACAGCCACTTGCCCGTGGCTGTCTCAATCGCTGGCAGAATCCGTCAGTGGGCGTTTCTTGAACTTCTTCCAGCAAAGAAGCTCTTTGACGCCTAGTCTCCGCCTACTCTCCCTGCGCGGAAGCCTTCTGCGCAAGGAGGGTGTGGGCAGCGGAGGACCCGTGCTCTCCCCGCTGGTCCCCGGCAAGGAGTCATGGGACCGCCTCGCCAATTCCCCCATCTGCCCCCCTTCTCCACTGGTGCTGTGCTGATTTCCTTCCCCAGAAGATGGGCTGCTTCTCCCCATCCTGGGACGCTCTCCGGAATCCCTCTGGAGCCCCCCCTCTCCTTCTGGCCCCGATGGCAGTTCCCTGACAACTTACTTCCGGGTTTTCAGCGTTCGGGAGCCGAAATGTTCGAGTAGCAAGGCATTCCAAAACCAAGGTTCCACTGTATATATATTTAGTGCTTTTTAAAAAAATAAAAGGTGTCAGAACTGCGATCTGGCTAAAAAAAAAAAAGCATTGACAATACTGATTTATCTGTGCTGATACTTCTGGAAAAACTGCCCCATTTCTGCTCACCTAAGATGTTGTCATGCCTCAGCAGCACTGTGTTGTAGATCTCTGTCTCACGGAACCACGACTGCTCATCCCGGGACGAGAAGATCTTGACCGCCACATTTTCCCCATGCCACGTAGCACGCCACACCTCCCCATATCGTCCTTTGCCTGTTGGGGGTGGGGGTGACAGTTTTCACACTAGGTTTTGCTTACCTCCATCTAGGTTCATCATCCTGAGCTGGTGCATAAACATACACTAAAGAATGTTAGCATACATCTTTCCTTTTACCCATTGTTGTCTTTTTAATTGTATATATTGCTTGTTTTAGGGACGCGGGTAGCGCTGTGGGTTAAACCACAGAGCCTAGGACTTGCTGATCAGAAGGTCGGCGGTTCGAATCCCCGTGACGGGGTGAGCTCCCGTTGCTCAGTCCCTGCTCCTGCCAACCTAGCAGTTCGAAAGCACGTAAAGTGCAAGTAGATAAATAGGTACCGCTTTGGTGGGAAGGTAAACGATGTTTCCATGTGCTGCTGTGGTTCGCCAGAAGTGGCTTAGTCATGCCGGCTCCCTCAGTCAATAAAGCGAGATGAGTGCCGCAAACCCAGAGTTGGTCACGACTGGACCTAATGGTCAGGGGTACCTTTACATTTTTCCTATTGCTTGTTTTATGTTGCTATGGCCATTGGCTAATGCAAATAAAGTTTATCTATCTATCTATCTATCTATCTATCTATCTATCTATCTATCTTTCCTGTGCCACAGGCATAAGCCATTGAGATGCAGAATCCATTTTTGCCTGAGACGATGTGGGAATTGCCACCTAGGCAGAGGCGGAGCTAGGTGTTCTGGCACCTGGACTGGCACACATGCTGTGCGCATGGGGGCGGAGCCATGGGGGCGGGGCAAACGTCCCAGGCAGGAGGGGCGAGTGTCCTAGAGGGGCACCGCAGCGAGCAAGCCCTTAGGGAGCCACGCCGCTTTGCCAGTAGCCTTCCTCCCTTCCCTCTTCCTTTTGACAGCTTGGTGGAGGCTCCCCCCGCAGGAAGCAGCCCGGGAGTGGGGGGCGATGGCGTGCTGCCCACCCGCGACTCCCAAGCCTCTCCCGAGCTGTCAAAATGAAAGGGGAAGGGGGGAAGGCCCCCAGCAAGGCGGCACAGCTCTGCCCCTTCGCCCAACGGTGAACCAGAGCAGCGCACGGAAATGCCGTTTACCTTCCCACCGGAGCGGTACCTATTTATCTACTTGCACTTTGACGGGCTTTCGAACTGCTAGGTTGGCAGGAGCAGAGACCGAGCAACAGGAGCTCACCCCGTCGCGGGGATTCGAACCGCCGACCTTCTGATTGGCAAGTCCTAAGCTCTGTGGTTTAACCCACAGCGCCACCTGCGTAAAGGGTAATAATGGTGATCTCCCTAGCTGACCTAGTTTATGGTGATCTGCAAAACTGGCAACCTTTGCTTGTGTTAAACAATCTGGACAGTCCATTCCCCTAAAATAGAGGTCTTGCACAGCATGAAGAAAATCACAGGCCAGCAGCACAAGGTGTGGTCATATCAACTGTGCTAATTGGATCTGGGCTTTGAGCATGGGATTTTCTGTCCTGAACCGAAAACTGGAAGGGTGTCAGTTGCATAACTGAGCATGAGAGACAGACAACGTTTAGAAGATGCCTTATTGCTGTCAATACACATGTAATTTTTCCTCACTCAAAATGAGTGATGGATAAAGCGGTTCTGAAGGTACCAGTTCAGTCACTGTAAAAAGTGTAGGAGCCCAACTCTCATGACAGCAACTCCTGTCTCTTCCCTGCAGTCCCTGGAATAGTTTTTTGAACTGTTTTCAAAATGTTTGCTTAAAAAAAAAAACATCCTTGAACACATGAACAAATTAAGTTCACCTTTAAGGTAAGCATTTGAAGCCAAACTGATGTTTGATTCAGAGGTGTGTTTTGTCACAGAAATTGAAAATAAAATAATAATAATAATAATAATAATAATAATAATAATAATAATAATATATTATTTTTTCCCTGCCCATCTGGCTGGGTTTCCCCAGCCACTCTGGGTGGCTCCCAATCGAATAATAATAATAATAATTAGAAAGCGACAAAACATCAAACTTTAAAAACTTCCCTAAACAGGACTGAATGCACACTCTGTGTGAACAACACCACCTTTCTTGGGCTTGCTATTTGTGATGGCAATTCAACACAATGCTGAGCTAAGGAATGGCTCGAGAGCCCAGAGTTTAGGAGAGAGCTGGAAAATATGATTTTGTCTTCACACGCGTTAGGAAGTTCTCGGTTGGTGACAATTTGCACACTGGGTTTCTTGCTGCTTACCAACACATTCGACCAGGCTGATCTGTCGAGCCACGGTTCTTTGGACGAGGAAGGGGAGCCCAGAGCCGCTCCCGGTGGTGCAGTCATCGTTCAGCAGGTTCTAAATGCAATTTGAAAAAAGCAGTGACACACAGAGGAACGGCAAGCGAGACACACTTCAGGGAAATGGCAACAGCTAACAAGGATCTACCAAGCCGTATTCAATGCACTTTGTCACAGAACCACCCTGAGATCTATGGCTGAAATTGCATAAAGAATCAAATAATCAGAATAATGAGAATCATTTCAATACTTTCAATATCTGCCTTTCTTGTCCCAAACAAGCTCTACTCTAGATCGCCGATTTAAAAAACCAGTGCTGTAGAACTCTGTGACATCATACACTCTGTGGCAGTTGTGGCAGTTGGTATAGTTATGGCAGTTAGTTGAACAGTCCTAACAGTTAGAGCAGCAGGTTTGTTGCTGCCTGCCTCAGAGCCAGATTACCATTCGGTGTGTGAATGTTAGTTAGCCTTAGATGCAAATCTACGTAAGATATTTTAGCAACTTAAGTATCGCCTACCTGAATTGTATACAGTGGTACCTCAGGTTACATACGCTTCAGGTTACATACGCTTCAGGTTACAGACTCCGCTAACTCAGAAATAATGCTTCAGGTTAAGAACTTTGCTTCAGGATGAGAACAGAAATCGTGCTCCGGCGGCGCGGCAGCAGCAGGAGGCCCCATTAGCTAAAGTGGTGCTTCAGGTTAAGAACAGTTTCAGGTTAAAAACGAACCTCCGGAACGAATCAAGTACTTAACCCAAGGTACCACTGTATTTAATCTGCCAGTGCAAGTACATCAAGTCATATGTTATTTAAATTTAAAAAGAGAGTGTCTTGCATAGTTTTTATAGGTGGGAAAGAGAGAATTAAAGTGTCAAACGACTGAGGGCTGCCTTTTTTAAAAACAAATTTTAATTTAATTGATTTTTTTAACAATTGATTTTTAATTGATTTTTAAACAAATGCAATAACTATTAAATGTCCAGCAGTAAATTTAATGGTGTTTGATTGTCTCTAGATATAGACTTCACATTCAACAAACATTACTTTATGTAACCCATTCACTGAGAACATTGAGCGGTTGGTATAAGAAGGTCTTGATTTTGGTTAAAGAAAGGGGTCCACCTTTCTTGGAAGGTGTCTCTATTTGTTATGCCTTTAATTGCCTTCCTGAGTGGGACCCAGGGCTGTCTTCTGGAAAACGCTGCTAAATGGGAACTAAATTCCCACAGGAAACGCAGGATGAGGGGAAAAGTCACAGGCCCATGCAGCAATGGACTGCCAGCACTCTGAGCAGGTGGTCTACCTGCCATTTAACTTTCCCACAATGCCCTGGGGTGAATCAATTCCAGGGTCATTGTGGAAATCTTAAACAGCGGCTGTTCCCAGCTATACCCAGCAGAGATCAGAGCACCAGGCATTTATTTTTAAAGGAGGGCCCATCAGTGAGAGGACCTGCTGGAAAGTTTGGGCTCAAAGGAGTCTTCCCTAAGGATTCTGGGAGCTGCTGGCACCGATCCTGGTTTGAAGCGCAACTAGGAAGCTCAAACCAAAAGCTTTCAGCAGCCCACCACCAGCAGCGAAGCGAGATTCTGGGAGATCACAGAAGCTCAAGGGACTTCAGGTGAGCTTGCAGTCCAATGCTGGGTGGGACAGAGGTGCTATTACAGTGGTACCTCAGGTTACAGACGCTTCAGGTTACAGATACTTCAGGTTACGGACTCCGCTAACCCAGAAATAGTACCTCGGGTTAAGACCTTTGCTTCAGGATGAGAACAGAAATCGCACGGCGGCACTGGGAGGCCCCATTAGCTAAAGTGGTGCTTCAGGTTAAGAACAGTTTCAGGTTAAGAATGGACCTCCAGAACGAATTAAGTTCTTAACCCGAGGTACCACTGTAGTGACTACAGTGGACGCTCAGGTTGCGAACGTGATCCGTGTGGGAGGCATGTTCGCAACCCGCAGCAGCGTCTGTGCACGCGCGGATTGCAATTCGGCGCATGCACAAAGAGCGATTTAGCGCTTTAGCGCATAAGCGGCCGCCGAAACCCGGAAGTAACCTGTTCTGGTACTTCCGGGTTTTGACGTGTCCGTAACCTGAAAAAACACAACCTGAAACATCTGTAACCCGAGGTATGACTGTACGTACTGTTAAGTTGTGGGTGAACATATCAGACGACACAGCGATTCTTCAAACAGCTCTTGTTTATTCACAGGCCAAGGCAGAACTCAACTGAAGGGTTCAGCCAGCCTGCTTATATAGAGCTCCAGTACAATGTAACTGTAACAATTTTCTAAAACTATCCAATCACTGAACGTCACTTTTGATCCCTTATTTGCATAACTTTCTACAGTATCCCCCTGCAGGCCCAGGGTGAGACCCTCAGTACATAACACTTACTTTTAAGGTACTGTCACCAAGTGTGGATGCCTTCAGTATGAAATCCATGTCTTCCAGATCATCGGGCCTCAACCGTATCCGTCTCTGCCGGCTCTGGAACACCTTCCATACAGACAGCCCCACCAACGCAGCGAGAACCAGAAAAGCGAAGAGGGGAACCAGGGTCATCAGGAGAAGGTTCTTAAGAGAAGGACTCTCCTCTTCAGGCTGATTTCCTTCACCTGGTTGGAAAGAAAGGAAATTAACTTGGTTATTATCGCTTCTCTAATGGTGAGGAGTCCTCTTGGCATTGTCACTTTTCATTTCTTAGTACAGAAAGTATTATTTTAAAATAATTTTTAAAATTGATTTTCTTTTCTCATAACAAATATCCAATATCACTACAAAATATTCATTTTCCAATTTCCCCCCTCCCTGTTGACTTCCATTTCTGGTTTATTACATCAAATGATACATTCTGCTGTTTGTATATAATACTGTGTTATCATATTGTTATACTTCTTGTCCTCTATAAATAAAATGGTAAATGTTTATTTAAATCCTGCCTATGAGTCCATTTTTGTTGTTTCTGCAGATACCGTATATTTTTTGGGGGGGAAATAAAGAAAAAAAAATATTTCCCCCCAGGCATGGGGCTGGCGCGGGGGAAGCCCGAGCTTCCCCCGACCCCAGCCCCCAGAACAGCCTGCTATCTGCAAGCCTAGGGAGCCATGCCAGTCTCCCCAGGCTTCGGAATGCAGGCAGCTGTGCGCAACCCTCGGGAACCCGGTGCGGCTTCGTGCCGGTCTCCCAAGGGTTGCGCAGAGCTTCCTGAAGCCTGGAGAGCGAGAGGGGCCGGTGCGCACCGACCCCTCTCGCTCTCCAGGTTTCAGCAAAAGCCTGCATTCGCCCCATAGGACGTACACACATTTCCCCTTCATTTTTGGAGGGGAAAAAGTGTGTCCTATAGGGCGAAAAATACGGTATATTGTAAAGGGTTCCTATTCTTTTTCAAAATCACTGTTGTCCTTTTCATGCAGTTTGTCTGTTAACTTTGCTAACTCTGCATAGTTCATCAACTTTTCTTGCCATTGTTCTTTTGATGGTACTTCTCCGGTCTTCTAAAGGTAAAGGTAAAGGTAAAGGTAAAGGTCCAGTTGCAGACTCTGTGGTTGCACGCTCATCTCCTTTATTGGCCGAGGGAGATGGCGTACAGTTTCCAGGTCATGTGGCCAGCATGACTAAGCCGCTTCTGGCAAACCAGAGCAGCGCACGGAAATGCCGTTTACCTTCCTGCTGGAGTGGTACCTATTTATCTACTTGAACTTTGACGTGCTTTTGAACTGCTAGGTTGGCAGGAGCAGGGACCGAACAACGGGAGCTCACGATGTCGCGGGGATTCAAACCGCCAACCTTCTGATTGGCAAGCCCTAGGCTCTGTGGTTTAACCCACAGCGCCACCCTTCTGGTCTTCTAGTTTTGTGCCATTAAAATTCTTGCTGCTGTTGTAGCATACATAAATAATGTCCATTTTTCTTTCAGCAAATTCTTGTCCTAAAACAGCTAAGAAAAAAGCTTCCGGTTTTTTAACAAATGTTATTTTAAACATTTTTTAAAAATTCATTGTACAGGGTGAGTCCTTTAAAAGAGGCCCCATGGATACAGTGTACACATGTTCCATGGGGCATCTTTTAAAAGACTCACCCTGTATATAATTTCCCTTTTTTTAAAAAAAATAATAATCTTGTAATCCCACCACATGTGGTAAAATGTACCGTCCCCTTCCTTACATCTTAGTACAGAAAGTATTGATCTGATATGCAGAGATCTTTCCTATTCTGATTAGCTCAGGACTGTTCTAGAAGGTTTATTTCTATGTGAGAGAAACAGGAAGAAGGTTTCTGATGGGTTATTTCTCTGGGAAGCTGTAGACAGCTGGTTTAAATTGGTTCTGTTATGTTTCTGTCAAGGTCGTACTATAATAGTAAGACCAGGAGAAGCATGGGTCTCATTCAGTTTCTACCTCTTTGTTCTGGTGTTCTGTTCTGTATACTTAGTGTTAAGGTTAAATCTTATTATCAATTTATAAGTTTTATTGTTTTTTGCTGCAACTGGATTTTTATGGACCGTGCCAATCCTGAATGTACTGGATTTGTGACCATCATGCTCATTTACCTTCAGTATCAGTAAAGTTCTGCTGGATGAAGTACAATTACCTCTTTGTCTATTTTTTCGAAACTCTGCTATGTGTTTAAGTTTTTTTCCTGCTCCCCACCTTCAATGGGCGACAGACATTCACTCCAATCAAATGGCAATCCAGCTACTACCTCTTGGGATCTCCTACCTATGGGAGCTAATAATAATCCTCGAGGCTAGGTCCCTGCAAGAGAAAGCCACTTCCGACCTCGGGAGGAGGTGGTGTTGTGGGTTCCCGCCCCCAACACTTGCGCGGAGGCTGGCTCCCAGCCCCACGCTATCTGGGGAATCCTCTGCCACGTCATTCCCCTGGCCAGCCAATCGGCTGGCTTGGGGTGTGTGGCTTGCCGCATTTAAGGCAAGTGTGGCAGAGGAGCTACCTCTTTGCCGCCGATCAGCTGGGGAATTTCCCACCCACCCACCCTCTCGGTTTCATCTTTGACCTTGCTATGGACTTTGGTTGGTCACCGTTAAGGGGCCTGGTAGGATTTTTTCCACTTGGCAAATTGGCACCGGCCATTTGGTTTCTTTGCCTACCTCGTAGCAAATCGTCACAACTTTCCTGGTTTGGCGGTTAGGCATTGGTCGGGGTATTGTTATGTAGATGTGTGTGTGGGGGGGAGCGCCATCACCTCCCCTGGTTATTTAAGGGTAGTCCGCTAAAGGACTCCGGGGGGCGTGGCCCTGTCCGAAGCCTATGGAGGCCAGGGTTCAAGGCACACCCCTGAGCGGTGACCCCGGGGGAGTGCCTAGTTGATGTGCATCAGCAGGGCTCCCCCTGCTGGTGTTAACCCTTCCCGGCCTTCAGATAGTTGATTAGATTAGGACCAATGCCTAAGCCAATACCGCTCTTCACCTGTAATCAATAAAGTTGTGGCCAATTTTACCCCATTAACCTTAATAATGGTGTCACATGTCTTTATTTCCACTGGGGGGAGGTGGGAACTCGCCACGCAAAGCATAGCTGTACCTGGTAACTGGATGGTGCGATTCAAATTACACATGTCGGTTGAGCAACATATGATGGCAGTTTTTGTCGTGTGGGAGCCTCTGCAGAACTCAGACATGGATTGAAGGCATCCTTTCTTGTGGATCATTACCCCCTCGGTCAGATGCTTGCTCACAAAACACAGCTTCCCTGTACAAGTGCTATTGAGACAGTCTGGCTGTTCACACACACAGTTCACCAGATCTGCAGGAAGACAAAGAAAGACAGCGTTTCCCCCTGATGTTTGAGCCTTTGATACTTCCCTGCCCAGTAAGGATGATGGAGAAACATGGTTCAGATTTTGCCACAAACGTACCTGATTTGTATTTTCCAAAACAAGACGTGCAAACTGAATGACAGCTAGCCTTTGAAATCTACACTTGAAATCTACACTCTGAATTTTGGGATGCCGTTCCCCAGCCAAATTACGAGTACAAAAATGTGAAAATTCAGGGAAAGTGTGCATAAAATGCCTAAAGGTAAAGGTAAAGGGACCCCTGACCATTAGGTCCAGTCGTGACTGATTCTGGGGTTGCGGTGCTCATCTCGCTTTATTGGCTGAGGGAGCTGGCATACAGCTTCCGGGTCATGTGGCCAGCGAAACAGCGCATGGAAATGCCGTTTACCTTCCTGCCAGAGTGGTACCTATTTATCTACTTGCACTTTGATTTGCTTTTGAACTGCTAGGTTGGCAGGAGCAGGGAGCAAGCAACAGGAGCTCACCCCGTCGCAGGGATTCGAACCGCCGACCTTCTGATCGGCAAGTCCTAGGCTCTGTGGTTTAACCCACAGCACCACCTGCGTCCCACATAAAATGCATACACATTAGTAAAAATGGAATATGAAATACATAGGGAAGGTTGCTTGCAAGAATGTGTACAACAGGAAAACTTGAGTTCAAAAAGGCATCTATTAGGAGACATTTGTGCTAAAACACTTATGGTCTTTCAATTTAAAAATCACAAACTGATACAGAAATGTAAAATGGACAAGGGAAGTTTATAAACGAAATATGATTTATTTATTTAATGACGATTGACTTGAAATAAGCTGCTAGTTATGCAGCCATAATGCGTAAGCCTTTTTTTGGGGGGGGGGGAGGGACTGATGTGGAAATGTGGAAAAACAGAACTTTAGACAGGAAAAATTACAAACTGGAAGCAACGTAAATTGACAGATGTGTTCAATCCTGCCTCCATACTCAGTGGCAGAGCTAGCTGCTCCTGTACCCAGAGTAGTGGGGTGGGGTGATCCTCCCGGGGGGCGGGGATCTGATGGCCTGGGACTCGGGCTCGGACTCGGAACCAGAGGACTCTTGGTCCGCACCGGATCCTCTGCCTCAGGCGGCATCTGAACCGAGTCTGGGGCCTGATTCTGAAGAGCCCCAGTCTGCACAGGTTCCCCTGCAACAAGCACCAACTGAGCTGAGTCAGGGGCCTGAGCCTGCCCTGGCTCCAGATGTGGGGATTACCTCACTGCCTTCAGCTGGGCAATCACTTATAGCTGCTCCACTACCAGTTGGGTCAGGAGAGGCTGAGGCGGCCCCTGGGTCTAGTAACCCACCGACATCTCCCGAGCTGCAGAAACTCAGGTCTGAGAGAAGGAGAGGCCTGAGTACTCGCAGGAGGAGTGCTCACCTTCGAGGCGAGACAGGGAGGTGAGTCCCTGGGGGATCAGGACCGGCCGTTACCCCATCAGAGATAAAAGGCTGCCGGACCCTGCCCCACGTTCAACATTGCTGCTTGCTGGAACCTGCCTGTTACCCTGTGCTTGACCTAGCCTGGTTTCCTGCCTGGGCCCTGTTGGACTGACACAGCAGCGCTAGCCTCCAGGGGGGAGGTCCGATCGCGGTGAGGCGGTGCGATCCTCCTGGCGGGGGGCCGATTGCAGTGCGGTGGCACGATTTGCTCAGGGGGGATTTTGTCCGTCCCCCCCCGGATGGCACCTGGGGCGTATCGCCTCCACTGCACCCCTTTCTTACGCCCATGTCCATATTCCTAGCCCAACCAAAGAACACTACAGCCACGATATGCTCAGTATTCTGTTTAAAAGGTCCCCGGAGGCAGGAACAATCAAAGTGGTACATACAGTAGGACTAAGCACTTGATAGAGCGCCCTTGCTAAAACTCAGAAAGTCTAGGTGTGATCAGTTTCCCCCCAGGTGAGACTGCAAGACCATCTACTACATTGTTGTTGTTTAGTCGTTTAGTCGTGTCCGACTCTTCGTGACCCCATGGACCAGAGAACGCCAGGCACTCCTGTCCTCCACTGCCCCCCGCAGCTTGGTCAGACTCATGCTGGTAACCTCGAAAACACTATCCAACCATCTCGTCCTCTGTCGCCACCTTCTCCTTGTGCCCTCCATCTTTCCCAACATCAGGGTCTTCTCCAGGGAGTCTTCTCTTCTCATGAGGTGGCCAAAATACTGGAGCCTCAGCTTCACAATCTGTCCTTCCAGTGAGCACTCAGGGCTGATTTCCTTCAGAATGGAGAGGTTTGATCTTCTTGCAGTCCATGGGACTCTCAAGAGTCTCCTCCAGCACCATAATTCAAAAGCATCAATTCTTCGGCGATCAGCCTTCTTTATGGTCCAGCTCTCACTTCCATACATCACTACTGGGAAAACCATAGCTTTAACTATACGGACCTTTGTTGGCAAGGTGATGTCTCTACTTCTCAAGATGCTATCTAGGCCTGTCATTGCCCTTCTCCCAAGAAGCAGGCGTCTTTTAATCTACTACATACTCTCCAACATATCTCTGTTGAAAATAAGGATCTTGAATATAAAATATGCTGATTTGGTGAGTATCCTTAGCAGCTGCAGCTACCCAGGCTAACAGCTCACTGCCTCAGTGGGGCTTGGTTCTGAAGCTAAGTGTCTCTAAGGAACAGCAGCATCTTTGGCAAACAGCTGTTTTGGCAAGGGGGCTCGGTGCTAAAGTCTCCGCCTCTCCCCACTCTGCCTGACACAACTGTCTCCCACTCACCTTTTCCTTCAGCCGCCTCGATGTTTCTTGGCAGGCTCATGATGGCCACGAACAGGCCAGCGATAGCTCTTTGCAGCATTGTCTCTACAAAAAGGGCAGAATGAGTTAAGGAAGGGGATCCTGGAAGAACATTTCAGACACACAGGATAACAGCATTTGTCTCACCAAAGATATGCTACATGGAGATTTATACATTTACCTATTTTTAAAATGTATTCAAGAAGAGCCTGCCCTCAGTGGCGTAGCGTGGGGGGTGCAGGGGGGGCCGGCCGCACCGGGCGCAACATCTGGGGGTTAGGGTGTGCAAATCCACGGTTTAGGGGGCGCAAATCCACGGGTTAGGGGGTGCAAATTACTTGCCTTGCCCCGGGTGCTGACAACCCACGCTACGCCACTGCCTGCCCTAGAACATCTGGGGCATGGAACTGAATGGAGGGGAGGTGACCACAGTCTTAATCTCTCAGGACCTGGTGTGTGAAGTTGAGTGTTGTTGAACTGATGAGGAACACTGACCACAGTGTTATACAGTTGTACCTTGGATCCCAAACGCCTTGCAAGTCGAACATTTTGGCTCCCGAACGCCACAAACCCAGAAATGACTGTTCCGGTTTGCGAACTATTTTTGGTAGCCAAACGTCTGATGGGGCTTCCGCAGCTTCCAGTTGGCTGCAGGAGCTTCCTGCAGCCAATCAGAAGCTGCACTTTGGTTTCCAAACGTTTTGGAAGTCAAATGGACTTCTGGAACGGATTCTGTTTGACTTCCAAGGTACGACTGCATACTTATAGATTTGGGGGTGGTATCCCTTAAATCCTAGAAATTAATAAATGGTAGGATTTTGATTATTTGGGATATGAAAGGAGAAAGACAAGGTGCAGAGGAATTCCTGAGCAAGCCTATGCTTGACCTGGGCAAGCTAGGACCATTAAGAAAACAATCCGGGGTCTTTGAGAGCCACACTAGCAATGCAATAGAACTCTCCTTCCCCCTTGCCCTGAGGTGTGAACAAAGACTGGGAGTTTGGAAGGTTGCCAGGGTAACTGGGTGTAAGGTGACAGGAAAAGAGAGTTTTTAGTGAGTGTTCTGGGAAGAAGGAAAAAGGAAGACTGGGATCCATCTTGGGCAGGCTGGCTGAAGGCAGGCTGCAGTGCTGTGGGGGACAAGAGGATGCCAGCATAGTTAACCAGCAGAATCAGGTCACTAGAAGGCACCCTTCAGAGAACAGGATGTCTTGTCCAAATGAGAACAGCACTTCTCGCTGTTCAGGTTTAGCACAAAGGTGTTGGGCAGGGAGCTATTCTGCAGGTGGGTCTGCAAAGAGAAGGCAGGCTTTTGAGCAGCCACTGTCTTCTATTCACTGACTCTTCATGATAAAACCCTATCTGGAGATGATGGTGTGCTAACTTAGAAAACCTGCCCACCACATGTTCTGAGCTGCAATTGTGGGTATACAGTCGTACCTTGGATCCCAAACACCTTGCAAGTCGAACGTTTTGACTCCCAAATGCCGCAAACCGGTGTTCCAGTTTGCGAACGTTCTTTGGAACCCGAACGTCTGACCGGGCTTCCACGGCTTCTGATTGGCTGCAGGAGCTTCCTGTAGCCAATCGGAAGCTGCACCTTGGTTTTGGAAGTTGAATGGACTTCCGGAACGGATTCCGTTTGACTCCAGGTACCACTGTACTGGTTTTCACTTTTGTTGTTTTTAAAGGAGAGAAGAGTTTCTAATTTTGTTTCTTGGAAAGATCTGGCCTCAAAGGATGCTGAGTTCATCCTGCACTGTTGTGTGATTGGATTCTTTTTCGTGCTACGCTGCCTGGCTGTGCTCCAAGCTGCCCCTTCTGTATCTCCATGAGCTGAGCCCAGCTGTTGATTTCAGAGACTCAGGGGTTTTGTCGCAGGCTTATCACTAACATAAAAATACTCTTTGCAGGAATCCAGAAATGTTCCAGCTGCTCCACTGAAGAGACAGGAGTGGGAAGGCGGTTGGGTGGGCTTTTCTGTTTTGTTTTTTTGGATTGCTTGTTTGTTCATTTCCTTGTGAAACAGAAACTCTTGCCAAGCTAAACCCATGGGAGTCTTGACCTCACCCATGCCCCTTCCAATTCCTGCAAGCTTCCCCTTCGTCAATACAGGCAAAATTTGGGTCCTGAGAGTCTGAGACCGTTCTGGTCCTGCGTCGCCCACAAATTCCTAGCATAAACAAGTCACCACTCAGCTTCCTGCTATTCAAGAATTCCAGTGTGTAGCCAGGGCGTTGCAGCCCGGACAGGAATCAAGATTGTTTAGATTCTGTCCCTGATGTTTGGGGGTGGAAAGGGAGATATGCAAGCAAAGGGAGTTCCACCAGTCTGCAAAGATCTATCAGAGAAAGGCATATGCTGCATGGCTCCAGCCTTGGAAGAATAGCAACTCCCCCAGAAACAGCTTGCTTTGTTTTTGCCGGTGGAGGGGAAGTTGAGGCTAAAGCTCAGAGAACATTGGCCTGTAAATAGTGATATCAGAAAGGAAGACTAAGATCAAGATCCTGTGCAGAGGGAATGTTGGCTCCTTGCAAATCAGAAGTCTGTATCGAGAGCTGGTCCTCCCCTCTCTTTTCTGGCACAACGCCCCCCCCCCTCATTTCAGTCTTTGGGCTCCTCCAGACAACCTGTTTACTGAGCATGCATTTTGATTTGCTTGTCCAAAGCATATACAGAGGTTCAGTGGCGTAGCGTGGGTTGTCAGCACCCGGGGCAAGGCAAGTAATTTGCGCCCCCTAACCCATGGATTTGCGCCCCCAACCCGTGGATTTGCGCCCCCTAACCCTAACCCCCAGATGTTGCGCCCGGTGCGGCTGGCCCCCCCTGCACCCCCCACGCTACGCCACTGCAGAGGTTAGATTGAGCATTTGTTGTGGTTTGTTTGTTGTTGTTTTTTTATATTTTATTGGTTTTTAGCTTACAAAATTATAAAACATACCTCACAGTTTATCACAGATACATTCTTATTTGGACTTCCATCAGCACCTCTGATAATCCTCCGTCTTAATCACTTCTTATGCCTTTCTTAACTTAATATTGCCATTAAATCTTTTAACATATCATCTCTCTTTTTCCATTTTTACAATATTTCTAATATTACTCCTCACAGAACTTCTTGCAAACCTACAAACGCCATCTGATCATCACAAATACTTTTCAGATAGTCCGTAAATTTACTCCAGTCTTCTGTAAACTTCTGGTCTCGCTGGTTTTGGATCCTTCCTGTTAGTTTGTCCAATTCCGCATGCGGTGTTGTGGTTTGTTTGAATGGAGGTTATACACAGGGCTTTTTTCAGCTGGAACTTGCAGGAACACAGCTCCGGCACCTCTCAGGTGGGCACCACTGCCATTATAACAGACCTTCCAAGTGTCCCTATTTTCCAGGGACAGTCCCAGATTTACAAAAGCAGCCCTGGTTTCTGATTTGATCCCAGAATGTCCCGCTTTTCCTTAGGCCAGGGGTGTCCAAACTTTTTTCAAAGAGGGCCAGATTTGATGAAGTGAACATGCATGAGGGCCGACCAAAGTTGTTGACCTACTTTTAGGATTGAAGTTGTTGAGTTTTGGGGGATTTAACCACAAAGTTGTTGAGCTTTTTTTTTAGGATTGAGGTTGCTGACCTTCTTTTAGGGTTGAAGTTGTGGAGATTTTTTATGGATTTTACCCCAGGAAATAAACTGTCACAGGGGCTGGATTAAACCAACCAGCGGGCCAAATTAGACCCCGGAAATGGATTTTGCTCATGCCTGCCTTAAAGGTAAAGGTAAAGGGACCCCTGACCATTAGGTCCAGTCGTGACCGACTCTGGGTTACGGCACTCATCTCGCTTTATTGGCCAATGGAGCCGGCGTACAGCTTCCGGGTCATGTGGCCAGCATGACTAAGCCACTTCTGGCGAACCAGAGCAGTGCACGGAAACGCCATTTACCTTCCCGCCGGAGTGATACCTATTTATCTACTTGCACTTTGACATGCTTTCGAACTGCTAGGTTGGCAGGAGCAGGGACCGAGCAACGGGAGGTCACCCGTCGCGGGGATTCGAACCACGGACCTTCTGATCAGCAAGTCCTAGGTTCTGTGGTTTAACCCACAGCGCCACCCGCGTCCCTCATGCCTGCCTTAGTCCATCCACATTTTCATAAGAGAAATGTTGGAGGGTATGTTATAAGAGGACAAGGGAGGCATTCATGGTGAGTTCTGGCACCTCTTTTTCTTTAAAAAATAGCACTGGTTATACAACCATGAGCATCCATTTGATCTTCTTGCAGCAGGACAGTTATACGCCTTCCATAACAATTAGTTCATTCCACACCTTTGAGTGCATTTCTCCATCGCTCAAGAGTACCTCCAGACTGTGACTCTTTTTGCAAGATTCAGGTGCGTAACAGAGCTTTGCACAGGCAATTATGGATAAAAAGGCTCTGTTTCCCCAGCACAACAAATCCACTTTAAAAGAGAATTGGTCTATTTGCGGCCTGGAAAGTGTGGGAGGAACAAAAGATTAATGGGAATGTATGTACAGGAAACATAAATCAGGATAAATACTCATTGTCGTACAACTGCTCCGCTGACAAATCAGACTGGATGCTCAATAGAGACATTTTCTGTCTATCATCTTTCCTCCCACTCTGTTCTCAATTTGTGCTCATTTTCATCCTCTTGGGCAGCCCGACAGCTACAACACTTCAGCATTGCCTTTGCTCCAGCTGCTGAATCCCAGATTTTTCTGTCCGAAATGGGGAACCTTGTGACCTCGTCATTTCACAACTGGCCTGATCTCTAGTTCTCATAGACACTGTCTGCATCAAAGTCTCTGGAGGATGCACCAAAGAGGCGCCTTCTTGTGTCTACTGCTCTCCAGATCCTTCTTGGATGAGACCAGGGAATCGTCAAATCGAGCATTTCTATAATTCGGCTCCATCGCAGCCCATTTAAAAAGGTAAAGGACCCCTGGACAGTTAAGTCCAGTCAAATAGGGTTGTGGCCTTCATCTTGCTTTCAGGCCGAGGGAGCCGGTGTTTGTCCACAAACAGCTTTCCAGGTCATGTAGCTGACATGACTAAACCGCTTTTGGCACAACATTACCCCATATGGAAACCAGAGCGCACAGGAATGCCGTTTACCTTCCCGCCGCAGCGGTACCTATTTATCTACTTCAGTGGTGTCCAAACTTTTTTCAAAGAGAGCAAGATTTGATGAAGTGAAGGGCCATGAGGGCCAACCAAAGTGCCCACCAAATCCTTTTTTTAGGATTGAAGTTGTTGAGCTTTTTTATGATTTTACCCCAAAGTTGTTGAGCCTTTTTTTAGGGTTGAAATTGTGGAGGTTTTTTACCCCAGGAAATAAACTGCCACAGGGGCTGGATTAAACCGACTGGCAGGCCGAATTAGGCCCCTGAAATGGGCTTTGGACATGCCTAATCTACTTGCACTAGCGTGCTTTCAGACTGCTAAGTTGGCAGGAGCTGGGACAGAGCAACGGGAGCTCACCCCGTCGCGGGGATTCGAACCGCCGACCTTCTGATCGGCAAGTCCTAGGCTCTGTGGTTTAACCCACAGCGCCACCCGCATCTCTTTTACAGCCCATGTACAGAGGAGGAGAAAGGTGAAAAGTTGCGTGCATACTGTTTTGCCCTCTGTCAAGCCAAAGGAAGCTACAGAGGAAACTCACTGCCACAAAGTTTGTGGCAAATAACATATGGGTAGGGATGAAGAATCTGTCCATTTGGAGTCTTTAAGTTTCACATTTTTCCAATCATAAATTCAATTGTCTCACTTTCCTGCAGCAGTTTGTGATTTTTTTAAAGATAAAAATTGCTGGTGAAAAATTGTTAGTATTTCAATGTGAATTTCTCTGAATAACCACATATTTGTACGCAGTTTTGACTAATACACACGTTTTTGAAAGCAACTTCCCGTAAAAGGCATTTTTGTATGTTATTTTCACTAATATATGCATTTTACACCCCCCCCCCCATATATGTATTTTTGAATTCAATGGTTGGCTAGAGAACTTTACTGCGAAATTTGGAGACATGCAGATTTTGAATGATAGCTGTGTTTCGGTTTGCATATTGATCCGAGAAGCACAGATTGGGTAGTTTCTCACTGAAAGGCAAACACAATTGAATTGCTTCTCCAGCTCTGCACATGGGCCCACAAAACGCATTGCCACAGCACATTCCGACAACCATCAAGTTTGGCTGTAACACTGGCAATAAACCAACATTAGAGAAGTCAGTCTGTCTGTGCTTGTGTATGCGCTTTGAGCAGTCCTCACTTTGCTCCACCCTTTCTGGAGTGGGGAAACATATAACAGAGCTGATGGCTTGCTATTACGTGCAAACCAGCGCTTGCTATCTGATTCCTCCAACCATGCCATGTGAGCTGGAAAGCAAGAACAAACCTTGGCTTCCGTTTGTGTTATATCTGGAGATAAATAGTGCTGGTTTGTAGCAGTCAGCCAGCCACTCTTAAGTTTGTTTCCCCACTCTAGAAAGGGAGGAGTAAAGTGTGGACTGCCCGACCCAGTGTGTAGGTTGTGTGTAGAATAAGTTCCCTGACCATGATTTATGGCCAGCGTTTTATGTGGGTGCAGCCAACGGTCTGGCCCCAAACAAGGTGAAATCACATTGTATTCTTACAGTATCTTACTATATAGTTCATGT
Organism: Podarcis cretensis; assembly: GCF_951804945.1. Taxonomy (NCBI): domain Eukaryota; kingdom Metazoa; phylum Chordata; class Lepidosauria; order Squamata; family Lacertidae; genus Podarcis; species Podarcis cretensis. The sequence continues at coordinate 14,679,502 of NC_137171.1, forward strand.
GTTTTGTTCTCACTTACGTATTATGTATCAAAACTTGAAAAATCAATAAGAATAATTGTTAAAATAAAGATATCTCATTCTGTAGCCTACTGTCCACAAATAATTGGTGCCAGCTCTTCATCCAGTCTCAAGTTAATTTTCCCGGACCAATCTGTGTGCAGCCAGGGAGCCGCCTAGTGTAAAATCAAGTGATGCTCAGAACCTGTCAATATCAGGTATTGACTTCTGCAAATTCACCCTGAGGCAGAAGGGTGAGCAATAGCAATCTGGTACAAGTGGATAACAGGAATACAGCATCTCTCTCTCTCTCCCCCCCCCCTTTTATCAAGCAGTGTATAAATTCTATGACATTAAATAAATAAATATTTCTATTTATATAGCCACAAGGGCGAATGTTTACTGCATCTTCGGATTTGCCAATTAAAAGAACTTACTGTAATATATTTATTTTTTCATTACATCTGCTTAATCGTCCCATGTTCTACTAACAAGCATGCTTTTTGCCACAAGCTGCCAGAACAAGGTCCAGGGCCTCTTCAGGGCTAACGCACTGGAAGGGGACTGTGCAGAATCTCCAGCAGTCAGGAAGTGGGATTTCCGTGCCCTGGCATGGGCGGTTCTTGCAGGAGGGGATAAAGGATGCTGTAGCTATGACAGCAAATATAACAATAGTGTGTGCATGTGCACTTAAGAGCTTTTGAATGGATTGCCAAAGTATCACTTTAATGGTCTCTCTCTCTCTCTCTCTCTCTCTCTCTCTGTATCATCTATCTATCTATCTCATAATCCCAGTCATCTATTGCATGCTAATGGGAACCAAATACCTGTATTTTTGGTCACTAGACAAATGCATGGAGTATAGCTCTACCAAAGGTTCTTCTTGGTCATGACAGGTAAATAAAGGTAAAGGTAAAGGTACCCCTGACCGTTAGCTCCAGTCGCGGATGACTCTGGGGTTGCATGCCCATCTCGCTTTATAGGCCAAGGGCGCCGGCGTTTGTCTGCAGACAGCTTCTGGGTCATGTGGCCAGCATGACTAAGCCGCTTCTGGCGAACCAGAGCAGCACACGGAAACGCTGTTTACCTTCCCGCCAGAGCGGTACCTATTTATCTACTTGCACTTTGACGTGCTTTTGATCTGCTAGGTGGACAGGAACTGGGACCGAACAACAGGAGCTCACCCCGTCGTGGGGATTTGAACCGCTGACCTTCCGATTGGCAAGCCCTAGGCTCTGTGGTTTAGACCACAGCGCCACCTGTGCATAGCTGTCAACTTATAGATTTGAAAATAAGGGAGTAGCAGCCTCGAAAATAAGGGATCAGCAGCCAAAATAAGGGATTTTCCGAAGACAGGTATGTTCAACTTCTGAGCCCCTCCGAGCCAAAGGCAGAAAGCCCAGCCAGCAGTCAAGCGAAGCCTCAAGCGTCAAGGAAAACCACTGTCACCTCTCCGCTGGGAAGCGCTGAGCAAAGGCGAGTCCCCAGACAACATGGCCGATTTGATCGGCACAAGGCATGCAAGCTTCACCCCCCAGTCATTCTTAGACTCCTTATTGGGTGAGCAACGCAGCCAAGCAACACAGTTGGAGCTTCCCTCCTCCCTGGCCGGCAGGGAGGAAGGGAGAGGAGCTGCTTCCTTTGAAACCCGGGAAATTTAAGGGACATCATCAATAAGGGATAGCAGCGGGACACGGTGCTGGGATAAGGGACTGTCTCGCCAAATAAGGGACGCTTGACAGCTATGCACCCGTGTCCCTGACAGGTAAATGAAACCCCCCAATTCAGTGTGCCTCTGAAGGCCAGTTGTTGGGAACAAAAGCAGGAGAGGGTTATTATTGCCCTCATGCCCTGCCTGTGAGCTTTCCAGAGTTATCTGGTTGGCCATTGCATGGGACGCAGGATGATGGACTAGAATGACCCGTGTTCCAATTCAGCAGGGCTCATCGTACGGTCATCGTTTTTGACATTTAAAAACCCCTAAAATGACATGAAGCTGAGCAGGAAGTGGAACTGATTATACAAGTCGGAACTTGCTGCCAGTGCAGGATTTTGCTGCTGAATGGAACGGGTGCTAACATTTGGCATGTGGTGATGTGGTCTCCTTCAGGGTGCACTGAAGCCACACACCAGAAAAACTGCAGCGGTCATTGCGGTTTGAGGCTTGTGAGCTGGCCGCATGGTGAAGCAATTGCACAGTTGCTCCACCACAGGCAGAATTTGGCAGGTTTCCTCGTAAGCCACATTTCCTGCTTGCCAGCTTGCTTTACGGGAACGGATCCCAATTTCCACACTCACAAGACCTCCTCTTTGTACCTTTGTCGCTGTTGGGATTCAGCCACATAGTGGATAATTCGGACGGCACAATGAAAGTTGACTTGGCACTCTTGTGTAACAATCAATCCCCACCCCCGCACATATCCAAACCCACACCCAGATTTTGCTATAAGGAAAGTGATGGGAAAATGCACTAAAAAGTGTGGGATGACACGTGCTCAACACAACATCATATAACCTCTCCACAAACAAATCAGAATGAACACTACATGTTATGTACTGAGCTGAATCCTAGATCAGAATGCCGCAGTCTGATTGGTCCGCAGGAGCCACCCAATCCAACACCAGGTGGAAGTGAATCAGCGACCTGATTGGCCTGCAGGAGCAGCCAATCAGGCTTCTGGAGGAGGTGAATCCGCAACCTGATTGGCCTACAGGAGTAGCTCGGAATTAGCCAATCACATTGTGTAAATAATGTATATATAGCTAGACTTTCTGGGGAAAGTTTCATTCATTGCTACTATGAGCTGAATAAAGAGCATGAAATTCACACTTGACTCCAAGTATATTTCACTACATAAACAGGTTGTCTAGAAGAGACTGGATTTAAATCAGGACAGTTTGTCTATTTAGCTCAATGCTATCTCCACCACTCTCCACTCTCTGGGGTCTCTCAGGCAGACAGGGTCTCTCCCATCATGTGCTACTTGGGTCTTTTAACTGGAGATGGCAGGGACTGAACCTGGGACCAAGCATGTTATCTACCATAGAGCTATGGTTCTTTTCCTAGAAGGCCAAACCTTCCATAAGGCAGAGGGAGGCAGTCAATGTGGAGGAACAGGGACTGGACAGACCTGTGCGCAACAAGCGCCCTGCATCTCTTGAGGTAGGCTGCTGCTCCCTGGTGGGCTGGAGGACTCTGACCTGTTTCTGGTGTCAGTGTAAGATTCAAATGCCAGTCAACTGGTTTTGCCTTTTGCATGTGAACTGAGTGAGTGAGAAGCCATCTTGCGCTTCGCATCCTGCAACAAAATATCTGGGGCCAGCCCTTGAGATTTTGCATTTTGTTGTTGTTTAGGTTCAGGCAGGTTTCAACCATTTTGTGGCTTTTTCTCTCAAGACACCACCTATCGTGGGTTCTTGAACTTCCTACCTTTCGCAGCTGGTGTTTCATAAAAGCTAAGAGTATGCATTATATGTAGGCCTGCCTCTGAAGACGGTTCAGAAACTCCAGCTAGTGCAGAATTCAGTGGCCAGGTTGCTCACCGGAGCAAGACGGTTTGAGCATATTACACCGATCCTGGTCCGAATGCACTGGCTACCAATTAGTTTCCGGGCCCAATTCAAAGTGCTGGTTTTGACCTATAAAGCCTTAAATGGCTCAGGACCACAATACCTCAAGGACCGTCTCTTTCCATATGAACCTACCCAGACCCTGAGATCATCTTCTGAGGCCCTTCTTTGTGTGCCTTCTCCTCGAGAGGTCCGGAATGTGTCAACACGAGAACAGGACCTTCTTGGCAGTGACTCCCCATCTGTGGAATGCTCTCCCCAGGGAAGTTTGCCTGGTGCCTTCATTATACACCTTTAGGCGCCAGGCAAAAGTGTTTCTTTTTAACCAGGTAGGTAGCCGGGTTGGTCTTTTTTATTTATGAAAAAATTGTCCAGTATCACCTTAGAGACCAACTAAGTTTGTTCTTGGTATAAGCTTTCGTGTGCATGCACACTTCTTCAGATACAGTGGTGCCTCGAAAGATGAAATTAATCCGTTCCGCGAGTCTCTTCGTCTAGCGGTTTTTTCGTCTTGCGAAGCAAGCCCATTGACGGCTTAGCGGATTAGCGATATTAGCGGCTTTTAGCGACTTATCGGCTTAGTGGATAAGCAGATAAGCGGCTTAGAAAAAGGGGGGGGGGGAGGAAAAAAAACCCCGCAGGAACTCGCAAGACATTTTCGTCTTGCGAAGCAAGCCCATAGGAAATTCGTTTTGCGAAGCACCTCCAAAACGGAAAACCCTTTCATCTAGCGGGTTTTCCGTCTTGCGAGGCATTCGTCTTGCGGGGCACAACTGTACACTGAAACAGAAGTCATCAGACCCTCATATATCATGGAAGGGTGGGGTGGGGTTTTTCTCAGGAGGGTAGTGGGAGATGGGTGATTGACTCAATGGGTATGGTAAACCTGTAGAGGACTATTAACGACTGCAATTAGTCCTACAGAAAAAAGCAAGGGATAGTATGCAGATGATCAGCATATGTAATGAGACAGGAATCCAATATCTCTATTAAGACCAGGTCTCTCCATAGTTTTCACTTTAGCCGTAAGTTGTAATTCAGCAACTTCTTTTTAACCAGGCCTTTGGTTGATCTGTTTGCATAGCTGTCAACGTTTCCCTTTTTTAAAGGGAAATACCCTTATTCCGAATAGGATTCCTCGCAAGAAAAGGGAAAAGTTAACAACTATGTCTATTTGACATCCTATAGCCTTTTAAAATGTGGTGTTTTCCGGTGTGTGTGTGTATGTTATTGGGTTGTTGTTTTTATTCTGATTATATATGGTGTGATCTTTTCTGTGAACTGCCCTGAGACCTCCAGTTATAGGTATATACCTCAAATATATATAATATATAAACTCAAATAATGATGATGATGATAATAATAATAATAATAATAATAATAATAATAGTATGAGCTAGACGTCCATGGTTCAGATCTTAGCTGAGTGCACTGAGTGCCCTTCAATAAGCCACTCTCTCAGCCTGGACCCCCATCCAGTAGCAGGTAGTACAGATGGAGCTGCGCCGCTGACCTGGCTCCCCAACACTGTGTGCCATTGCCAGGTACTGAGAAACCGAGGGGCAAAGAAGCAAGGAGCTCAGAATGGAGATCGTGCGATGGCAGAGCCAATCTGATGCTATGCCCAAACTCTGGCAAGCTCCCTGCTGCTTTGCCCCTCTTCCTCTTGGTAATACCTGAAGGAGCGTCTCCACCCCCATCGTTCTGAGGTCCAGTGCCGAGGGCCTTCTGGCGGTTCCCTCGCTGCGAGAAGTCAAGTTACAGGGAACCAGGAAGAGGGCCTTCTCGGTATTGGCACCTGCCCTGTGGAACACCATCCCACCAGATGTCAAAAAGAAAAACAACTACCGGACTTTCAGAAGACATCTGACGGCAGCCCTGTTTAGGGAAGCTTTTAATGTTTAATTGATTATTGTATTTTAATATTCTGCTGGAAGCCGCCCAGAGTGGCTGGGGTATAAATAATAAATTATTATTATTATTTTATTAACGGAAGTGCTGTGCGGTGTTGGCAAGCCAAGTCAGCAATGTGGCACCCGACCTGCCCCCGTGTTGCTGGGCTGGCTGCTTCTGCCCCCATCTCTATCTGTAATATGTCACAAGTATAATACTCGTTGTAGGATCTTTGTAAGGATTGTTGAGAAGATGATAAGAAGAAAAGTCCGCTATAAATGCCAAGTACGATTCTGTGGCTGGAAACCTCAAACACATTTGTAGGTTCTGCTTTTTTAACGCCAAAATGGTACTCATGACTTGGTTCCTTTTTTTAAATTAAAACAACAACAACAACACCAGGGTGTGTGACTTCAAGGATGATATTTGGCCTTGTTTCAAGGTTAGGGGCTGGAGAATTTCCCACAGGTGCACTCCTCCCTGCAATGACCAGCTATTTTTAAAAACCGAGTGCCTGTGATGGAGTGAAGAGTACACAACTGGGTGACAGATTCGCAATCTAAAGCCACATCCATACCATGCTTTTAAGGTGCTACAATGCCACTTTAAACAGTAATAATAATAATAATAATAATAATAATAATAATAATAAATAAATAAATTATACCCCACCCATCTGGCTGGGCTTCCCCAGCCACTCTGGGTGGCTTCCAAAAAAATATTAAAATACTGTAATACATCAAACATTAAAAGCTTCCCTAAACAGGGCTGCCTTCAGATGTCTTCTAAAAGTCTGGTAGTTGTTGTTCTCTTTGACATCTGGTGGGAGGGCGTTCCACAGGGCGGGTGCCACTACCGAGAAGGCCCTCTGCCTGGTTACCTGTAACTTGGCTTCTCGCAGTGAGGGAGCCGCCATGTCATGGCTTCCCCCAAACAATTCTGGGAGTTGTACTTGACAGTTGTTGGAAGGCCCCTCTTCTGCTAACAGCACTATAACTCTCGGAGTTTCCTGTGAAAAGGGATTGATTATTAAACCAGCCACAGCTCTGGGAGGGAAATAGGGACCTCCTAACCATTCTCAGGGACGCGAGTGGCGCTGTGGGTTAAACCACAGAGCCTAGGACTTGCTGATCAGAAGGTCGGTGGTTCGAATCCCTGTGACGGGGTGGGCTCCCATTGCTCGGTCCCTGCTCCCGCCAACCTAGCAGTTTGAAAGCACGTCAAAGCGCAAGTAGATAAATAGGTACCGCTCTGGCGGGAGGGTAAACGGCGTTTCCGTGCGCTGCTCTGGTTCGCCAGAAGTGGCTTAGTCATGCTGTACGCCAGCTCCCTCGGCCAAGAAAGCGAGATGAGCGCCGCAACCTCAGAGTCGGTCACGACTGGACCTAATGGTCAGGGGTCCCTTTACCTTTAACCATTATCAGCACCCAAAAAAACTACACCTCGCAGAGTTCTTTGGGGGGAAGAAGCCACAACTGTTTAAAGTGGTATAATAGTGCCCTAAAAATGTAGGTGGCCTAAGAGGACACCTAGAGTTTACCTCACAGGTATTGTCATTTCAGCCGGCTTCCTAAATTTTTTACAAAATGCATGAAAATCTCACCACACATTTCAAAAGAACAGTGGTACCTCGGTTTCAGAACAGCGCTGTTCATGATCTATTCGGTTTACGAACTCCGTAAAACGGGAAGTAGCGTCCCGGTTTGTGAATTTTACCTCGGTCTAAAAACGGAATCCAAATGGTGGAAGGGCACCGGTGGCGGGAGGCCTCATTAAGCAAAGCACGCCTCGGTTTAAGAACGGTTTCGGTTTAAGAACGGACCTATCAGAACGGATTAAGTTCGTAAAACGAGGTACCACTGTATATTTTTTACCCTTTTGAGTTGTGGAAAAGTGTGTTTCAGATGCTGTTGGCTCCAACTTCCATCTTCCCTTGCCTTTGACAATACTGATTGTGGCTTATCCAAGTTCAACAACATCAGGCTCCCTGTGTCTGGGCCGCACAGCAACACAACTCAGAAATCGGCACAATAAACTTTCATAGTTCATTGTTGCGAGATGAGTGTATGTGTGTTTGCAGTTACAATTCTACAAACCCTCCAAATGTCCCTTTTTTCCAGAGGTTGTCCCGGATTTACAGAAGCTGTCCCGGTTTCTGATTTTATCTGGAATGTCCCGCTTTTCCTTAGGATGTTTTCATCTGAGAAACGTTGGATGGTATGGAGTTATGCGACCCCTGAGCCAAGGCAATAAGTAACTATACAACCTTAGAAGACATCTAAAGGCAGTCCTGTATAGGGAAGTTTTTTAATGTTTAATGTTTTATTATGTTTTTATATGTCGGAAGCTGCCCAGAATGGTCAGTCAGATGGATGGGGTATATATTATTATTATTATTATTATTATTATTATTATTATTATTATTATTACTACTACTACTACTACTAGTATTGACTAGGATGACCCTAATTTCATTGGATGTTGGATGTTATTGGTTTTATTCAGATTGCATTTCAAGGCAAGCCTACCTAAATTCTTATTTCCTGAAACAATACATGGTCTGAAACATAGCCATTCCTTTAAATACACACTTCTCCAAATCTTGCAATGCATTTCTCCAGCCTAGTAGTGTGTACAAAAAAGCATATAGTGAGGTAAAGTGTGCATGAAATGCATAAATTAGTGAAAATAGCACACAAAAATGCATAAATTAGTGAAATTACACACAAAAATGCATTACACTACACAAAATGGGTTTGTGTATATTAGAGGGCAAAGTGTGTGTATTAGGAGACAATCGCACTAAAATGGTGGTTAATTTTGATGGGGATTAAAAACAAATTACAATCCCCCCCAATAACTCTTGTACTAATTTGGAAATGTGTAGAAGTAAACTTTGGTCTAGAAAAATGAGCAGGTCAGAGAAACCGAAATTAACAGATTTTGCCCACTACTAATCTTGAGTCATATTCATAAATAGCAGCCAGGCGAGGCACTGATCTCAGTTATGCAATGAAACTTGGATGACCCAGCACCACCCTGGCTAGACAATTAAATAATATGCAGTACCCTAAAGACGGATGTCCAAGCAACAATTTACAAGGACCATGAAACTAATTTGGAGCAGAGAGCTGTACAATTCTTCATATCCAGCACCGTCTCCTGCAAAATGATTGCTCCTAATTTTTTTTGCAGAAGGGTGAGTGCCATCCTGCATCACAGAGTTCCTCAGTTCCTGCTTACATTTTCTTTGCACAGGGAGGAGGAGCCTACAGAGAGGGTCAACCGGCTGGCAGCAAGAGGGAGAGAATCGCCAATCAGTAATGTCGAGATCCCAGGGTCAGTGGGAGCCAATTTTGTTGATAAGCGGTGCTGCAACTGCATAGGTCTGGACCTTAGATTTAATGGCATATACAGGAAGCAACTTACGCAGGGGTTATGTTCCAGGGATTGCATCTAAAGCCAAAACCGTGTATAGGTAAAGGTAAAGGGACCCCTGACCATTAGGTCCAGTCGTGACCGACTCTGGGGTTGCGGCGCTCATCTTGCTTTATTAGCCGAGGGAGCCGGCGTACAGCTTCCGGGTCATGTGGCCAGCATGACTAAGCCACTTCTGGAGAACCAGAGCAGCGCACGGAATCACCGTTTAGCTTCCCGCCGGAGTGGTACCTATTTATCTACTTGCACTTTGTTGTGCTTTCGAACTGCTAGGTTGGCAGGAGCAGGGACAGAGCAATGGGAGCTCACCCCGTTGCAGGGATTCGAACCGCCAACCTTCTGATCGGCAAGTCCTAGGCTCTGTGGTTTAACCCATGGCGCCACCCGTGTATAGTCAGGGCTTTTTCTTCAGCAGGAACTCTCTGGAACTCAGTTCTGCCAACCTTTCAGATGGGCGCCATTGCCATTATTAGAGAACAAGAAAGGGTTTCATGGTGAGTTCTGGCACCTCTTTTTCTGGAAAAATAGCACTGTGTATGGCCAAACCCCATTTTTCCTGGAACCCTGTACCCTTTCTGCCCTCTTTTTAATTGTTTTACAAATTTTTGCCACACACGTAAAGCTAAATGCGCACAAGTTAAATGCATGCAAATTGTGGGCTTACTGCAATAGTTTTGCTCAGGTCTGAGTTTTATTGATGTTTTATTTACTTATCTGAACAATTTATATGCCACTTAATTATAATCAACTCTAAGCAGGGTGCAAAAAGATAAAAACCAGATAAAACTATAAAACCAGAATTTCGTTAAAATGCCTGCGGGAATAGAAAAGCCTTCAATAGGCCTGATGTCATCTTGTGCTACTTTTACACTGCTAAACTTTTGTTTTGAGAAGCTGCGATGGCTAGGTACAAATAAACTGATCTGATCCAATGGCCTTACAGGGGCTCCCTTAGATAGGCATATGTATTACTTTAGTTGTGAAGTACAGTGGTGCCCCGCAAGACGAATGCCTCGCAAGACGAAAAACCCGCTAGACGAAAGGGTTTTCCATTTTGGAGGCGCTTCGCAAAACAAATTTCCTATGGGCTTGCTTCGCAAGACGAAAATGTCTTGCGAGTTTTTCCGACTCCCCCCCCCTTTTTCTAAGCCGCTAAGCCACTTATCTGCTTATCCGCTAAGCCGATAAGCCGCTAAAAGCCGCTAAGCCGCTAATAGCGCTAATCCGCTAAGCCGTCAATGGGCTTGCTTCGCAAGACGAAAAAACCGCTAGACGAAGAGAATCACGGAACGAATTCTTTTCGTCTTGCGAGGCACCACTGTACGCAATTCCCATTCCCAGCCGCCATTCCACACTTTACAAGGGTGTCTACATTCCTGATGTGTTAGACCAGATGCTTGTGTCTCTCCAGATGTTGCTGTACTACAACTCTAATCAGCCCCAGTCGGCCTGGCCAGTGGTCGAGGAAAATGTGATTTGCAGAAATACTCCGAGCATGCGCAGTTTTGCATTGTAGAAACTGACGTAAATCACGGCATAGTTTCTGTTGTCATGAACGGAAATAAAATGAGATTCGCTTTTGCTCGCAAAAGTTATGTGTACAGTATTAGGTAAAATTGCATAAAGGTGTGACTATTAGGGCAAATCGGCACCGTGATGCTAACAAATTTTCGCAAACTTAAATAAATTCACAGACTGGTGTGGAAATGCAGAGAACTGAACTCAAGATAGGAAAACTGAGAGAAAGCAAAATTGAGAGATTCATCTGTTCCTAGCTGGAACCAGACATTGGGGTGCAAACCTGGGCCTATGGATATGAGCCTTTGCCAAACAGCTGCAAAAGCAGAAGGGGGAGGATATGATTTGAAGTGGAAAAATGGGGCGGGGGGGGGAGTGCTTAACCCTTACCCCACCCACTACCATCCTCCTGCAACCTCCTCCTTTCAGCTCCGTTTTCCTGCAACATGGGACGAATTCAGCATCTCACTAAGGCAATTGTTTGATTGCCAGATGGAGCAATCCTCTTCTCCGTTCCCTGCATAATGTTCTGGTGGTTCTTCTGACTCCTTCCCTGCCCCCAGCCAATTTTAGGGGGGGGTGCATGGGGGAGGAGAGGGGGGAATAGCCCCATTGTGCAGGTGGAAGCCTTTGAATAGGGCTTCCGCTTTTGAATCCTGTGCAACGACTCACATCTGCAGTGGTAGCTGACTTAACCTTTTCAGGAATCTGTAGCTTCCTCAGGAACCGTTCATTTAGGAAATTAGAATTTCTCTATACTACCTGGATTAATAAAGTTGTATCCTGTGCTTTGTCAGGTTGCCCTTTCACTGTGTTCAAGAATGCCACACTAAATAGATTTTTAATGGACATGCCTATCAATTTCAGATGCAGACAGAGACAAAATCACTACAACACAGGGGTGGGGAGCCAGTGACCCTCTACGTGTTGTTGGACTCTCTACTGCCATGAGGCCCAGCTAGCATTGCCAATGGTCCAAGCCGATGTGTGTTGTTGTCTAAACACATCTGGAAGGCACAAGATTCTCCACCACTGCCATAAATCCTCTTACAGCTGCTCTTATACCTGAAGGAGCATCTCCACCCCCATCGTTCAGCCTGGGGTCCAGCTCCAAGGGCCTTCTGGAGGTTCCTTCACTGTGAGAAGTGAGGTTACAGGGAACCAGGCAGAGGGCCTTCTCAGTAGTGGCACCCACCCTGTGGAACACCCTCCCATCATATGTCAAGGAAATAAACATCTATCTGACTTTTAGAAGCCATCTGTTTAGGGAAGTTTTTAATGTTTGATCTTTTATTGTGTTTTTAATATTCTATTGGGAGCCACCCAGAGTGGCTGGGGAAACCCAGGCAGATGGGTGGGGTATAAATAAAAAAAATCATAATTATTATTGTGGTCAGCTTTCACTGCCAGTGGTCTGGCAACCCCCCCCCCCACAGATTCCCACGATCCACAAACGAAATATTTCAACCCACCCCTGGAAACATCTGTTTTGATTTTTCTCTGCGAATTGGTGCTGCTGTCTAGCATCGTCCTTGCGGCGTTTTTGCCCAAGGATTTCGCCATAATCCCCAGCTGAGCTGAGCTCAACAAGAGTCCAAGCAATGGCCAGTTGGTTTTGTGGAGGAGCTCAAGGGAGCTGGTCTGTCCTGTTTGAGAGCCAGGCTAGAAAAAACTGAAGATGCTAAATACTGCTAGGAATTTGATTTCAGTAGTGATACATTTCAATCTTTTCTCCATTCTTTTATGAAGGAACTGGTGCCTAAAGATCGGATCTTAGAAATTCCTGTTTTGCTTGACAGCTTCTTTTAAAAAAATCCCCCCTCAAGTAAAAATGAAAATGTCAGAAACATTGAATCCAACTTACCCAGAAGTCTATGTAGGGGGAAGAGAGTGAAGCTTAGGCACGTCCTGTTGCCTTCCTGCTTTCAACGGGCCTCGGCTAAAAGTTTTCTTCGGTACCAAAGTCTGAAGTGGTTTTTTAAAAAAACACCAGCAGATGCATGTATTTAGATCACCCTGGGCAGCTCCTCACAATTCTCAGATGCCTGGCCTGATACAGAATCATGGGTCTCCTTTCCGATGACCGTACGAACCTTCCTGAATTTTCCAACTTTAAAGGTGCAGCGTCCCCTGATTTAGTCTGAAGCTCCTTTCTGGCAAAGCGTATCCCAGGGAGGCCGGCGTATCGAAAGCAGGGTTGATTAAATGGGGAGCAGGAGCCAGGATTCTTTTCTACAGTCCCCTCTGCACTTTCCCTCTCGCTCTGAAAGCAGTGGTTTGGCAAGCTCTGGAGGTGGGAGAAGTTAAAAATGTTTCTTATTACTGCCTCTTCCTGCTTGGCTTTTCTCCACCACTCCCAGCTAATAAAGCATTTCCTATTGCAAAGCACAGATCTACACACACACACACACACACACACACACAGTCCCTCCCTCCCTCTCTCCCCCCAGAACACAGTAGGGTCCTGCGCAATTATTCTTCATGATCTCCTATTTCTGACAACTAAGTGATTCTTATTGCCTCACCTTACTCTGTTTCATTCCTCCAGCTGATCGGTTCCTTTTTTCCCTGTTTTCGTTTTCAGAATGCAATTGACTAATTCGGGGGGTGGGAGTGGGGGCTGTCAACCAGATCAGTCTTCATTTCACCGGTCTGGGCAGAAAGATTATGCCCTATTTCTGTCAGGCAACCAGAACAGTGATCTAGCCAGCCACCAAAACCCACAGTCCTGGCTACAAGCTTTGTGGATGCCTTAGGCCAGCTGCCATCACCGAGTCTCCTAATCTGGAAGGACAGAGGTCTGTGGACCAGACAAGGCAGTGACCTTGAAGAGAGACCCCATGTTAGTTGAGAATTGGAGTGTGCTTGGAGCCCCAGAAAATGCACCACCATCTGGAGTTGCCTCTGTCCAGATTTGTTCACCCACAATGCATCAGGTTCCACTCTGGCTCTGACAGTGTACTTCCAGATTTTGTCTTGGCTCTGTCCTCAGCCCCGTCGCCCTGTATTTTTGCAATCCATAGCTGGCCTTCCTTATTGACCAGCCGTATCACAGGCACTGTCATTTATCTGTTCTGGACATGGGATCGATAAGCGAATTTTGGCAATCCTCACCATTCTTTTTAAAGGACCAGTAGGGATGCGCGTGGCGCTGTGGGTTAAACCACAGAGCCTAGAACTTGCTGATCAGAAAGTTGGTGGTTCGAATCCCCGCGACGGGGTGAGCTCCCGTTGCTCGGTCCCTGCTCCTGCCAACCTAGCAGTTCGAAAACATGTCAAAGTGCAAGTAGATAAATAGGTACCGCTCCGGCAGGAAGGTAAACGGCGTTTCCATGTGCTGCTCTGGTTCGCCAGAAGCAGCTTAGTCATGCTGGCCACATGACCCGGAAGCTGTACGCCGGCTCCCTCGGCCAATAAAGCGAGATGAGCGCCGCAACCCCAGAGTCGGCCACGACTGGACCTAATGGTCAAGGGTCCCTTTACCTTTACCTTAGAACCAACCAGCCACATCTCATGACCATTCTGCTCTCATAGCTTCGGTAATTTTGCATAAGTCAACTCTGGAGACTAAATATAAAGCTGACCAACATTCTTCACTATGGGATGAATGTCAATGCCACACTGCAGCAACTCTTACAGAGCACTGTTTGCTTGCTTGCTTGCTTGCTTGTTTGTTTGTTTGTTTGATTGATTGGTCAATTGAGTGACTGCACTTCTAAGCCACCCTTACTCAGTAAAGATCCCAGGGCGGTTCACAAATAAATAAAACAGGCCAACAAAACACAAGTAAAATTCAAAAACCTAAACCAAACACCCACAATTTCCAGCTGTACAAACAGCCGACAAAGGAGATTTCCAATATGAAAGGGCTTTGAAAAAGCTACTATATGTATAACTGGGACTGCAACAATTGGTTTTCAGTTCCCTCATCCAGTATTATGGGATGGTGTCCAGTGGTCTTCTTTGAAGATGGGCACTTGGAAGAACACGTTTTGGCCAAATTTATCATATTTTTCGCTCTGTAAGACGCACCAGACCACAAGACGCACCTAGTTTTTGGAGGAGGAAAACAAGAAAAAAAATATTCTGAATCTCAGAAGCCAGAACAGCAAGAGGGATCACTGTGCAGTGAAAGGAGCAATCCCTCTTGCTGTTCTGGCTTCTGGGATAGCTGCTCAGCCTGCATTCGCTCCATAAGACGCACACACATTTCCCCTTACTTTTTAGGAGGGAAAAAGTGAGTCTTATAGAGCAAAAAATACGGTAATCTATGCGTACTGTACCATTAATATGTGACCCTGAATTCTTGCACACTTACCTTTTATTAGGATGTAATCTCAGAGCCTCTGTCTATAATCTTCTCAAAGATTATAGAACAGGTGAAGATGAAGTCCCTGCACACTGGAGGCAGGTAAATGTTGTCCCCATTTTCAAAACGGGGAGGGAGAAGACCCATGTAACTAACAACCTATCAGCTTGATGTTGATACCAGGATAGATCCTAAACAGTCTGTCTGTTAGTACTTAGAAAATGATGCAGTGATAGTAATAGACCCAGCATAGGTTTCTCAAAACCAAGTCATGCCAGATGAATCACATTTCCATTTTTTTTTATATAAGCTTGGGGGGGGGGGGGAGCAAGGGAATGCTGTGGATGTAGCTTTCAGTAAGGCTTTTGACAAAGTCCGCCATGATATTCTTGCAGAGGAGCTGGTAAAATGTGGTCTGGATGAGGTCATTTTTAGGTGGATTTGTAGCTGGTTGACTGACTGAACCCAAAGACTGCTCACTAATAGTTCCTTGCCATCCCGGAAAAAAGTGGTAAGTGGGGTTGCGACACAATTCTGTCCTGGGCCATCGTTGTTCAACGTCTTTATAAATGACTTGGACGACTAGCTAGTGCTATTCTAGGCTTCATCAACAGAAATATAGTGTTCCGATCAAGGGAAGCGATAGTTTTGCTCTATTTTGCCTTGATCAGAATACACCTGGAGTGCTGTGTCCAGTTCTGGGTAACACAGTTTAAAAAGGATGTTGACAGGATGTTGAACGTGTGCAGAGGACAACCAAGACGATTAAGGTTCTGGAAACCAAGCTTTATGGGGAACAGTTAAGGGAATTGAGTATGTTTAGCCTGGATAACTGTTTATGGATAAGAGGAGCCTGAGAGGAGATATGATAGCCACCTTCAAACATCTAAAGGGCTGTCAGATGGAGCAAGCTTGTTTTTTTCCAGTGTGCTGGTTTGCCATTTGACTGCACATTTATCTCAATAACTGGACCAGTATGTTCTGTTGTGTGCCACTTGTATTAAATCAGTATATCCAGTGCTTTTTCCCCCCTTAAAAAATGTTTAGAGGTACTGTCCTTTTCCTACTCATATTGAAATACTGCCCCTCAATGAGACCAAACTTAGACACGCAAAATGTTTGCGTTATGCGCACCCCTGCACCCCCCGAAAAAAAGCACTGAGTATATCCGATACAAAATAAAGACCATGCGCACATTTATTGGAATGTATGAGAGTCTGAGGTGGTTGTTGTTTTCAAACCACGTTTTGAAGTTGCTTTCAAGTGTCGAAAAATTCAAATTTTGACAGAATGCAGAAAAAGGACAAATAGTCAATTTACGTAAGCTGCCAGTGACATGACAGGAGTGGAAATAAAAGGGTAGGAATGGAATAGCTCCTCTGCAATGTTCTGCTGTGAGAAGATGTGGAGACAGACCCTTTCCCAGACACTGCAGAGTTATTTAAGAATAGGTTGCTAAACTCCCCTTATCCTGTTTCCCCAAATGTGTGGGTTGATACATATCAACTGAGTTTACCAGAATGCCGCTCAGTTTTTAAAGGGCTGTTTCATTATCTCAGCCAACGACTTTTTGGATGGGAAAGAAAACTTCGTTGAGTCGGCATCCCTCAGCTGGAAATAAACAGTTTTGATCTGATAAAAAGCAGGTCTGTTGCCATGCAGGCAGGAAAAGGAAGGTCCCCTTCTTGCAGGAAATGTGTCTTGGAATACCTTTTGCTAATCGCGTTAGCCATCTTTCCTCCTTCTTGGAAATCTCAGCTGCCCACCCCTGCGTAATGGAGTCAGTTGGTCCCGGTCTATTTTTGAATCGATCTTTCATTACTGCTCCTTTTAACAGTGGAAGTGCATTTTTCAGCACAACCTCGTGACATCCGTAGTTTCCCCCCTCCCTTTTAAAGGATTATGTTGTGCAAGATTTCTCTCTTTTCAGTCTCCCCACTACCTCACTTTTCATTCTTTTTAAGTGTAACCCCCCCAGCACTCTAAAACCACAAGAGAGAGAGAAGTGGAGTTGCTCTTTGTCAGATACCGACAGAAACTCATGTGAAGCTTCCTTGTCACCCAGCATGAAGTTTCGGCAATGAGAAAGCTTTGTCTGTTAAATCAGCAGCAATTAAAAGCATAGGAGCCATGTTGGGGGGGGGGGAGGCAGAAACTCTAAAGAGAGATACCATTCAGATGTCATGAAGGCTCTGACTGGGTCATGAGGCATAAATTAGGAAAACTATGTAAATAAACACTCCGATTGCTTATTGGTACATTATATACATATAATAAAACACTAATATGGGTTAGTGTAATGGAGTCATGGCAAAGGGCAGGGAAACCATTCATTGAACCATGTGCTCTCTCATGTTCATGGTGCCATCTTAAACACTTTAACTGTCATAGCTTCCCCCAAAGAATCATGGGAAATGTAGATATTAAGCGTGCCGGGTATTGCAGAAAAATCTCAGTGTTATGTACTGAAGTTCTCACCCTGGGCCAACAGGGGGGGGTACTGTAGATAGTTTTCACTCAGGTCCACATATGCAAATAAGGGATTGAAAGTGACGTTCAGTGATTGGATAGTTACAGAAAGTGGTTACTGTTGCGTTCTAGTGGAGCTCTATATAAGCAGGCTGGCTGAACCCTTCAGTTCAGTTCTGTTCTGGCCTGTGAATAACAAGAGCTGTTAGAAGAATCGCTGTGTTGTCTGATATGTTCACCCACAACTTAACACTAAGGATTCTTGAGGATAAGCTATGATGGTTAAAGAGATATAAGAGTGCTTTTAAAAGTATGGTTGTGACCTGTTATTAGGACTGCTCTGTATGATCTCTTGGGATTGGTGTGTGTTACTGTCTTTACTTTGTAAATAATTTTGCCCAGTATCCATTGGGATTCCAGGGACGCAGGTGGCGCTGTGGGTTAAAGCCTCAGCGCCTAGGGCTTGCCGATCGAAAGGTCGGCGGTTCGAATCCCTGCGGCGGGGTGCGCTCCCGCTGCTCGGTCCCAGCGCCTGCCAACCTAGCAGTTCGAAAGCACCTCCGGGTGCAAGTAGATAAATAGGGACCGCTTACCAGCGGGAAGGTAAACGGCGTTTCCGTGTGCGGCTCTGGCTCGCCAGAGCAGCGATGTCACGCTGGCCACGTGACCCGGAAGTGTCTCCGGACAGCGCTGGCCCCTGGCCTCTTAAGTGAGATGGGCGCACAACCCCAGAGTCTGTCAAGACTGGCCCGTACGGGCAGGGGTACCTTTACCTTTACCTTTACTGTCTTTACTTTGTAAATAATTTTGCCCAGTATCCATTGGGATTCCCAGATCTCAGAGGGTTCTTGTATCTAATTTCAAAGTGAACCATATACTATTTCTTCCCCCCTATTTCACTGCAGGATTTGGACAAAGAAGCTTGGTGGGGTTTTTTAAATACATTGTTAACAGAAAAAGCTGAGGGCTCCCTTGGACAAAAACAAAGACACCAACCAGGATAACGTGGAGCAAAACAGCAGCCTGTAGGCTTGGCCTTTATTGATCTGTTGCAATAGGGTGCTCCCCTCACTTGCAGGAGAGAGGAAGGACCCAGAAAAATGGTGTGCAAGGTCTTATAAAGACTTTTGAAATTGCCACCCTGTAAATCAAGACCACCCCCAGAAACATCATACATACATCACAGAAAGGAGGGGTTGAGGGAGGGGTTGTGGTGGTAACCTGAGTGTCCTGTCACCTGTCTGGTTCCCCCTTTCCCCCTTCCCATGAGTACTTTCCAGGTGACAGAGGGGAGTTTGCAGTTTCCTGCCCCCAGAGGGAAGAGCTGATTATTGTCCTTTGTTCCAGTCTGTGCTGAATCCACTCCCATATGCAAGTTCTTTGTGATCTTGATGGTCTTCTCTCTAGGACCATCAGGGTTGGCATAGCAACTGGGCAGGGCTCCTGTGTATGTGCTGGTATGATGAAGGGATTATGGCTGCCCTGTACAGTATCAAACCTTCCCAATTTTGTAGTCCTTCCTTCATGGAGTAAAATAAAAGTGGAACAGTGGAATTCCGATGTATGGTTGATTTTCTATGAATTTATAACAGAAGCGTAGCGTATGTAGTGTGTGAGTGTGTGTGAAGTTTGTACAAACTGAATGATTTGGGGCGGGGGGGGGGGTTTCCTGCGACATATAAAAAGCTTGTCTTTTGTTCTCTTTGTAAATGTTGTGCAGAATTAAAACAAATACTTCCCTGTCTGAGGCTATTCCTGTCACTGCAAATCCCTGATGGGAAGAGTTGAGTTTCCCTTGCAGTATATATGAGACTTGTAGACTCATAGGGTTGGAAGGGACCCTGAGGATCATCTAGTCCAAACCCCTGCAATGCGGGGATGAAATATACTGGGAGTCGAGTGTGGATTTCATGCTCTTTATTCAGCTCATAGTAGTAAGGAATGCTAGTTCCCCCAAAATGTCTGCTTTATATACATTATTATACAATGGGCCCCACATGATTGGCTAATTCCGGGATTCACCTGTAGGCCAATCAGGTTGCGGATTCACTTCCACCTGGAGCTGGATTGGGTGGCTCCTGCGGACCAATTAGACTGCTGCATTCTGGATCCTATTGTTCTAGGACCAATCAGACTGCTGCATTCTGAATCCTATTGTTCTAGGACCAATCAGACTGCTGCATTCTGAATCCTATTGTTCTAGGACCAATCAGACTGCTGCATTCTGAATCCTATTGTTCTAGGACCAATCAGGCTGCTGCATTTTGGATCCTATTCAACTCAGTACATAACAGGGGATATGCAGCTGTCCCTTACAGGAATTGAACCTGCAACCTTGGCATTACCAGCACCGTGCTCCAGCCAACTGAGCTATCCTTTTTATTTGATTATTTGGATGGCAGACTTTAACCAACCCCTTCAAATAATGTTTTGCAGGGCAGCTTACGTAAGAATCAATAATCGTAACCCACATTCTTAAATACAATGCGGTACAAATAACAACAGGATTCAAAGCAGCAAAACAAAAGCGACAAAAGTTAAATTGCATTTTAACCTGTATTTTAAATTGGTTTTCTTTTTCCCCCTCCCTCTCCTTTTCCCCTATTATGTTTTTACTGTGATTTTAATTTATTGGTGTTAGCCACCCTGAGCCCGGCTCTGGCTTGGGAGGGTGGGGTATAAATAATAATAATAATAATAATAATAATAATAATAATAATAATTTCTAAAGCTTGGGCAAAAACTGTGGGAAAACCGCCTGTGCGTTGTTACAACCAGAGTCAAGAATTTCTCATCCAGCGAACAAAACACGGCAGCCGAACCGACTCCCACACACAAGCTCTTGAGGAGAAACATGACATCAGTCTGGCATTACAAAAAGGATTTAAATGGAGAAAGGGCTGGGAAGAGGGACATGCTCTGGCGTAATATTTAGATTTCAGAAAGATGTTTTGTTCAAGTGTTTGATTTGCCGAGATCAAAGCCCCCTTATGTTGTTTGTGGGGGGGTGGGAATGGCCGGGATAAGTGAAATGTTGCCTTATC
The DNA here is from genome assembly GCF_951804945.1 of Podarcis cretensis. NCBI lineage: Eukaryota > Metazoa > Chordata > Lepidosauria > Squamata > Lacertidae > Podarcis > Podarcis cretensis. The sequence goes on from NC_137171.1 coordinate 14,699,740, forward strand.
AGGCCTGCCAAAATGAAGCGACAGACGGACTCGGCCTCTGAGGTAAAACAAAACGACTTTGAGGCCGATCCTGCTCTCTTCTGAGGAATGGGCGTTAAGGGAAACAGGAAGGCAACAGGGTTTGTTTTTAAAATGGAGGGCCGTGAGGGAAACAAAACAGCCCACATCCAAATAAAGAATGGTCACAAGGAAGGGGTTGTGCTTCCCTTATCAACTGAGACCTGGCCTGATCATGAGGTGAAGGTCAAGGTGGAAGAACAGAGAGTACCACTTCAGGCAAGACTTAAGGGAACTACCTTTTTCATGCCCCCCGTGATTATAATAATAATATTAATAAAAAGTTTCCTGCAGATAGAAAACTAGCACAAGAAACGAAGGAATGGGCTAGAACTTTTCTACTCCATTGGAAGTGTAAAAACATTCTTCCATGTGTTGTGAACGTGTAAAAGGGTATTGGGAAATGATTTATAATAAATTGAAAAAAAAAATGTTCAAAATTACTTTCCCCCCAAAACCAGATTACTTTTTTTAAAAAATCATTTTTATTGATTTTCCAATAAAAAACATCCAATTAATATATCTGTTATGTACTGAAGTTCTCACCCTGGGCCAACAGGGGGATACTGTAGATAGTTATGCAAATAAGGGATCGAAAGTGACATTCAGTGATTGGATAGTTTTAGAAAGTTGTTACAGTAACGTTGTACTGGAGCTCTATATAAGCAGGCTGACTGAACCTTTCAGTTCAGTTCTGTACTGGCCTGTGAATAATCAAGAACTGTTTGAAGAATTGCTGTGTCGTCTGATATGTTCACCCACAACTTAACACTGGCAACAAGGATGGGATGGATGGACAACAGAGCACAGCCAGATGCAGCCACCCTCTGAGCGGAGCTGAATCACTGAGCTGAAACACTGAGCGAAATCACGGAGCAGAACCAATGCAGAGCTGACTGTTCTGGCTATAGAGCACTGTGTTCCATTCATCGCCTCCACATCTGCATCAGAACCATGGCTTCACTTGTGCCTCTACTGCCTCTGAATCATGGGACTCCTACCTCGCTCAGTTTGACTTTTTGTTGTTGTTTAGTTGTTTAGTCGTGTCCAACTCTTCGTGACCTCATGGACCAGAGCATGCCAGGCACTTCTGTCTTCCACTGCCTCCCGCAGTTTGGTCAAAATCATGCTGGTAGCTTCGAGAACACTCTCCAACCCTCTCGTCCTCTGTCGTCCCCTTCTCCTTGTGCCCTCCATCTTTCCCAACATCAGGGTCTTTTCCAGGGAGTCTTCTCTTCTCATGAGGTGGCCAAAGTATTGGAGTCTCAGCTTCACGATTTGTCCTTCCAGTGAGTACTCAGGGCTGATTTCCTTAAGAATGGAGAGGTTTGATCTTCTTGCAGTCCATGGGACTCTCAAGAGTCTCCTCCAGCACCATAATTCAAAAGCATCAATTCTTCGGCGATTGGCCTTCTTTATGGTCCAGCTTTCACTTCCATACATCACTACTGGGAGAACCATAGCTTTTACTATACGGACCTTTGTTGGCAAGGTGATGTCTCTACTTTTTAAGATGCTGTCTAGGTTTGTCATTGCTTTTCTCCCAAGAAGCAGGCGTCTTTTTTGGGGGGGGGGGAGGTTCGATTGCTACCTCCAAGCAAATGAGCTGACAAGAAGGTCTGTGGAGCAGAAGCGGGGCCTCTTCCTCAGCCTTTGTGGCCCCGAAGTGTTTGTGACGGCCCGAGCATTGGTTGCGCCTCTAGCAGTCCAGCCAGAGCCATGAGACACGATTCAAGAGAAGCTCCACAACCACTACGCGCCAAAGCTGTCCAAGATTGCTGCCTGCCATGCGTTTTACCACCGGAACCAGGGAGAGAGGGAGTCCATTAACAACTACACCGTCGCCCTCCGACAGGCTGCAATGCACTGCGAGTTCCGAGACTTGGCCGATGCCCTGATCGATTGAATTGTCTGCAGGGTCTGGGACATCCGTCTGCAACAGCGTCTCCTCGCCAATCCAGACCTCACGCTGCAGAAAGCCATTGAGGAGGCCGTGGCCTCAGAAGCTGCTGAACTCTCCGCCCAGGAAATCCGCAAGGCCACCACGGACTCTAATACTGGCCCTCGGCGACCCAGCAGGGTTTCCAAGCGCCCAGTGTATTTAAAAGACTATGTTCACTGGACAAACTGCACATGTAAAGCTGTATGGTGAATAGGGTCAATTAATATGCTTATGTGCCTTACTGAAACCAATAAGGGTATTGCTGTATGTAATGGAACCACTATGATTGTAACTAATGCCTTATCTCGGTGGGGAGGGGTGTTATGTATTGAAGTTCTCATCCTGGCCAAAAGGAGTATCGTGTATGTAGTTTTCACTCAGGTCCACGTCAGTTACTTTAAGCGGGAAACCCTGGGTTGTTGTTGCTACAATGTTGACAGACAGCTGCCTATATAAGCAGGCTGGCTGAACCCTTCAGTTGAGTTCTGTCCTGGCCTATGAATAAACAAGAGCTGTTTGAAGAATCGCTGTGTCGTCTGATATGTTCACCCACAACTTAACAGAAAACTAGCACAAGAAATGAAGGACTGGGCCAGAACTTTTCTTCTCCGTTGGAAGTGTAAAGAAGTAGAAGGAACGTTCTTCCGCATGTGGTGAACGTGTAAAAGGGTATTGGGAAATGATTTATAATGAATTGAAAAAAAAATGTTCAAAATTACTTTCCCCGCAAAACCAGATTCCTTTTTGCTGTGGATAACCCAGACAGAAATTCCCAGGTGTCAGAAAAGGTTATTTATGTATGCTACAACTGTGGCCCATGTTCTGTTAGCCCCAAAATGGAAAGTGAATATTTAACATATAGAATAAGAGAGCAAGAAGAACATACGTTTGAAGATGGGAAAACATTGATTGAATATATGGAAAGTAACTGTGTACAGCTGAAAACGCTGGCAACATGAAGATAAATTCAAAAGAGTAAATAATGATTGATGGATGGAAAAGTGGGAAATTGATTTGAACGGTTATAGTAAAACATGCAGGGATGTAATGATATGTAAAATGAACAATGGAAAGAGAAGGAGGAAAGTCATTGGATATTTTAAAGTTCGCAAAATGTTTATTTGAAATGGTAAAGCAGAAAAGATAATGAGAAATATTACAAAAAAGAACTTTTATTCTCAGTGTGTTTGTTTTCTATGTGCCAGGTATTCAGCAGTGGCGCATGAGTGGGTGTAACAGCAGCAGGGCCCTCCTGGAGGTGGTGTCCCCATCCTCTGGGTGGGGATGAATCATGGCAACATGGCCACAAGGCTGGGGAAGCACCTGGGCTGTGGTTGCAGCCCTGCAGGATGCTCACAGCCCAGCAGAGCCTCCACCAAGCCTAATGCATGTGCCTCAACACCTTACCTTGTCTCAGCCCATGCCCCCAGGCACATTTCTCAATCCCTGGCTCAAGTTTGAGAAGTACAGTGGTACCTCTGGTTGTGAACAGGATCTGTTCCGGAGGCCCGTTCGCAACGTGAAAAGCCCGCAACCTGAAGCGCCGTATCTGCGCAGGTGCGCGGTGCGATTTGGCGCTTGTGCACATGCATGAAGTGCGATTTAGCACTTGTGCACATGCGCAAGCGGCGAAACCCGGAAGTAACCCTTTCCGGTACTTCCGGTTCGCTGCGGGACGCAACCTGAAAAAACGTATCATGAAGCAAATGTAATGACTGTACCGGGAGCCAGTGGCATAGCAAGATCAGGTGGTACCCGCCGTGGAAAATTTCTTGTCAGCCCCCCATTGAAATCTAGTTGGACTTCCAAGAGACTGTGATCTACTCACAGTATAAAAAGACTGGCTGTGATCTATCCATTGTCATTGGCAGGAGTTGTTGAGCTTTGAGCTTTTTTTAGGGGAGGGTTGGCCAAAGTTGTCGGCCTTTTTATGGGGTTACATGATTTGGGTCCTGAGTTGAGGGAGATAATAATAATAATAATAATAATAATAATAATAATAATAATAATTTATTATTTGTACCCCGCCCATCTGGCTGGGTCTCCCCAGCCACTCTGGGCGGCTTCCATAAAAACCAAAAATACACTAAAATATCACAGATTAAAAACTTCCCTGAACAGGGCTGCCTTAAGATTCTACTATGGGCTACTTTTAAAATGAGGCTGCATTTTAAATTGCATTTTAACCTGTATTTTAAATTGGTCCCCCCCCCCTTATGTTTTTACTGTAATTTTACTGGTGTTAGTCTCCCTGAGCCCAGCTCTGGCCAGGGTAAAAATAAAATTTATTATTATCATCATCAATCCAGAGACCCAACAAATTGTTACAAAGCAATACACAATTCATACAACCTACCTCCAGGTTAAACAAGCATTTTGTTCAGAATATAGGGATCATTGGTTCTTGCAACCACCGATAAAAACTTTGCCACTGCCAATGTTCTAGCGTTTGTCTGGTCTTCCAATAGGAACCTGACATAGTAAGCCTCTGATTTTCCCGGGAAAGGTACCAGCAAGGGTAATATCAGTTCAGCCCTGGGTTGCTCATATTTTACACAGTGTGACAAAATATGTTTTATGGAATCAATGTCTTGAGCACACGAGCAAAGTCTGTCCTGGTAGAGAACTCCTCTCAACCTGCCATCCAACACTGCAGAAGGAAAGACGTTTAATCTGGCTTTGGTGAAAAGCCTTCAATAGTTTGGTACTGTCAGGTATTTAATGTAAGATGTTAACTGAAAGACATGCCCATATTGTACTCCTACTGCCAGCAGACTGCAGACTGCGTGTGATCGAGATCGCAAGTCACTGTGAGCATTATCCCATAATCTTTGCTTTAACGTCTTTAGGGCGTTACCCAGGTAATACAGTTGGGGGGGGGGGGGGTGACAGACCAATACAGGTGTTTTTTTTTAGCCATGGTTTTCTGCCATTTGCTGACAAATTCCTCATTGGTCAAGTGTTGGTACAAACCCTTCCCTAGATCAAACACTGAAATCCTGAGCCAATGTTTTAGGGCAGCCCACCACCCAAGGACGCGGGTGGCATTGTGGGTTAAACCACAGAGCCTAGGACTTGTTGATCAGAAGGTCGGCGGTTCGAATCCCCGCGACGGGGTGAGCTCCCGTTGCTCGGTCCCTGCTCCTGCCAACCTAGCAGTTCGAAAGCACGTCAAAGTGCAAGTAGATAAATAGGTACCGCTCCGGCTGGAAGGTAAATGGCGTATACGTGCGCTGCTCTGGTTCGCCAGAAGCGGCTTAGTCATGCTGGTCACATGACCCGGAAGCTGTATGCAGGCTCCCTTGGCCAATACAGTGGTGCCTCGCAAGACGAAAAGAATCCGTTCCGCGATTCTCTTCGTCTAGCGGTTTTTTCGTCTTGCGAAGCAAGCCCATTGACAGCTTAGCGGATTAGCGCTATTAGCGGTCTAGCGGCTTTTAGCGATCAGCTGTTAAGCGGCTTATCAGCGGATCAGCTGATAAGCGGCTTAGCGGCTTAGGAAAAGGGCGAAAAAAGCGAAAAAACCCCGCGGGAACTTGCAAGACATTTTCGTCTTGCGAAGCAACCCCATAGGGAAATTCGTTTTGCGAAGCGCCTCCAAAACGGAAAACCCTTTCGTCTAGCGGATTTTTCGTCGTGTGAGGCGTTCGTCTTGCGGGACACCACTGTAAAGCAAGATGAGCGCCGCAACCCCAGAGTCGGCCACAACTGGACCTAATGGTCAGGGGTCCCTTTACCTTTACCTTACCACACTTTAGTTGAAATTGGGCATTCACCAGCTTCTAACAGAAGTATGGAGTTGGGGACACAGTTGCGTACCTGCAGCAGAGATTGTAGAAATTTTGCCTGAAAGCCATCTAGCTTTGGCAGGGTGGTTGTTGTTGTTGTTGTTGTTGTTGTTATTATTATTATTATTATTATTATTCTCTCCTTCCCTCCACCCTCTGCTTGTTTGCTTGCCTGCCTCCTTCCTGCCCTCTCCCTGCCTGCTTGCATGCCTCCTGCAGCAGCCCAGAAGCGCGGGGCTGTCAAAACGAAGGGGAAAGGCCGCCAGCAAAGTGGCGCAGCTCCACCCCTTCCCCAATGGATCGTGGTAGGTGGGAAACACGGGTGCACGGTGTGCCACCCCGGGCGCACTGCCCCCACAGCACCCACCATACTCTGCCCCTGCCGGGAGCAGCCATCCAAGGAGACCAGTGCTCTTTGAAATATACTCGGAGTCGAGAGTGGATTTCATGCTCTTTATTCAGCTCATAGTGGTGAGGAGGAATCGGAGTTCCCCCAGAATGTCTGCCTTATATACATTATTTACACAATGGGCCGCACGTGATTGGCTAATTCCGGGATTCTCCTGTAGGTCAATCAGGTTGCGGATTCCCTTCCACCTGGAGCTGGATTGGGTGGCTCCTGTGGACCAATCAGACTGCTGCATTCTGGATCCTATTGTTCTAGGACCAATCAGACTGCTGCATTCTGAATCCTATTGTTCTAGGACCAATCAGACTGCTGCCTTTTGGATCCTATTCAACTCAGGACATAACACTCTTTTTACTCTTTAAAAAAACAATATATACGAGAAAGACACAGACACCAGCCTGCTGTGCTCACAACCTGCTTGCAAGTTTCCTGTAGGCATCCGGTTGGCCTCTATGAGACTAGATGGGTCTCTGGCCTGATTGGGCTGGGCGCTTCTTATCCTTAGCTCCCCCCTTTCTCCTTCCCCACCAGACGCTGAAGACAAACTAGGACAGTGTGTGCAGAGCAGCTATTTCCCACATCCGTGTGCCGCCCGCCCCCATCCCATATGCGTGCTGTGCTGGAGAAGTTAGATAAAGAAGAAAACAGGCACAGAGCATGGAGATGAAATTATAAATCTTCCCCCTGAAAGCACTTTTTTTTTTACACTGGATGGTTCTTCAGGTACTCAGGGTTGGGGGAATGGTTGGGAAGAAAGGGAACTTCTTCTGTGTCGCCAAGAATTGAATTTCTGTAATAATAATAAGGGGAGGGGGCAGTTAAGAAAAAGCCACCAGAACTGTTACTTGCTAATAAAAATATTGACAAATACAGAAAGCTGAATCATAGAGTTGGAAGGGACCATGAAGATCCTTTTGAATAATTCTCAAATTGAGAGGAGGGCAGGTGTCCCAGGTGGCAGGTTGTGGGGACAGCTAACCCCATCCTGCTCTGATGACGACATTTGGGAGAGAGAGAGAGAGAGAGAGAGAGAGAGAGAGAGAGAGAGAGTCCTGTGAACCAGGCCAGAGTGACATTTGAATGAAGAATTGGCTATGCAGCTATACCTTTAAAGCACATTTTTCCTTCTCAAAGAATTCCAAGCACTGTAATTTGTTAAGGGTTGCTGGGAATTTTAACTCTGCAAAGGGGAACACTACAGTTCCCAGAATTCTTTGAGGACAGAAATGTGCTTCGGGTGTGCTTTAAAGTGTGCCCAAAGCCTGTGTCTACTGCAGCCCCACCCTAAACCTTTTGTTAGACACATCCATACTGTTTTTTCTCATTCCGTTCATCAGCGCTCTAACTTCATCCTTACCCCTTCGGGGTCCATAGTTTAAGGGGAGATTGGACCAGTCAGCTTCTTAATCTTGATAGGTCTCCAGGGCATGTCGGATGGGCATGCTTGGCCTCCCCCACACTGCTAGACCTCATTAATGCTGCCGCCTGAGGCAACACTTCAATCAGTTGCAAGCAGAATTAAAACATTGCATTCTCCGTAGCAATATTGCTCTGTCCAGCCCAACACAACAAAGAAACCTGAAGTAAGCCTCTTCCATTGCAGTAGGACTAGTAAATCAGAGAAACTGGGAGGAGGGAAGGGAATTTTACAGTGGGCAGGTGGCTGTCATTTTCTCCTGAGTTTTTGATGTCAAAAATAGTCTCCGGACATCAAGTGCTGCTGCTTTGGTTAATTTAGTGATATGTTGCAGTGATGTTATACATTATATTCTATCGTGTGTATGTGTGTGTGTGTACACACACACACACAGTGGTACCTCCGGTTACAGACACTTTAGGTTACATACGCTTCAGGTTACAGAGTCCGTTAACCCAGAAATAGTACCTCGGCTTAATAACTTTGCTTCAGGATGAGAACAGAAATCGTGCTCCGGTGGCGCGGCAGCAGCAGGAGGCCCCATTAGCTAAAGTGGTACCTCAGGTTAAGAACAGTTTCAGGTTAAGAACAGACCTTCGGAACGAATTAAGTACGTACTTAACCTGAGGTACCACTGTATACATAAAATCTTTACTATACTTGGGCTCTGATTTTTGTGTGAACCACTTTGAGCACAGAACTGCTTGTGGCATATCAATAAACTGTGAAATTGACAACTGACCGTTTTCACAGCAATGCATAGCTTGCTTGGGAGAAGACATCATCAGAACTCCAAGGAACTCATAACGCATATGACATGTGTTAAGTTGTGGGTTGACATAGCAGACGACACAGCGATTTCTCCAAAGCAGCTCTTCATTTTGTAAGCTGGAATAGAACTGACTAGCAAACAGCTCGGCCGGCCTGCTTTTATAGGCAGCCGGCTGTCAACATTGTAGCAACAACAACCTAGAGTTTCCCGCCTAAAATAACTGACGTGGACCTGAGTGAAAACTATCTACAGACCTGAGTGAAAACTATCTACAGTATCCCCCTGCTGGCCCAGGGTGAAACTTCACTACATAACAACATGTGTTCTTCTTATGCACACTGTGCAACCCCAAATTGTGAATTAAATCTTCAAAAAATATTTAAGTACATCTTTCCAGTAAGTGGAGACTTTGGGTGCTCCCAGGGCTCAGTCACAGCTTGGAAAAGAACCCTGAGCTGTTGATTCAACTTCTTTCCCTTAGTGCTGGCTCCTTCCTCCCTTCCTCCCCTACTACAGTGGTACGTCGAGTTACAAACGCCTCAGGTTACAAACGCCTCAGGTTACAAACTCCACTAACCTGGAAGAGTTACCTCGAGTTGAGAATTTTGCCCCTGGATGAGAACAGAAATTGTGCGCCGCCGGCATAGCGGCAGCAAGAGGCCCCATTAGCGAAAGCACGCCTCGAGTTAAGAACAGTTTCAGGTTAAGAATGGACCTCTGGAATGAATTAAGTTCGCAACTAGAGGTACCACTGCTGGGCTTGGTGTAGCCTCTGCATGCAGAGATTTCCTCATTTAATTTTGTCTTTAATGACACACTTCTTTCCTTTGTTGCAGGATTATGTGATATATTGGGTTCTCCCTTAAAGAGGGCATGTATTGCGGTGAGACCTGGACAACCGACACCCTGTGTTGTGGATGGGTATATTGGTCAGGCACAACACCCAGTTGGTAGGTCCCTCGAAGCTGGGAGCAATCTGGCCAATGGGACGCAGTCTAAACAGTTTGAGGGACCTATTTATGCCCATGCAAGTGACCCAGAGCTTCCTCTTTCGGTGCGTGCATTCGGAACACCCGTCCACCTCTCCCTACTTTTAGGGCTTTGCGCTTGACCTTGCTATGCCGTCGTGTGTTGTCTGTCGTTTGCACAGAGGCACGGCAGGAATTTCCCCCCTTTGGCTGATTGGCTGTTGCCATTTGAGTTTCGCCTGCCGCATAGCAAATCGTCACAACTTGTAAGGTTGTGGATAGGCTCTGGTTCAGGTGATAGGGATGGGAGAACGCTCTCGCCATCCCTATGTGAAGGTTATTCTGTTAAAGGAATCCAGGGACTCGATGGTTTGGTCAACCCCTGAGAGGGGGTTGTGCCCGTGCCTGGGACATTTGGGTGGCGGAGATAGCCTGTTCCCGGCTTTCCGCTTATCCAGGTGTTCACCCTTGGCTGACCTATGCTGGAACCCTGGGTCAGCACTCCCTACATGGCAGGGAGCTAGTCGAACCAGAGTCTATGCAACCAGTCACTTTCTGTAATCAGTAAAGTTGTGGCCTAAATTCTGCCAAAAACCAAACCAAAAATTTGAGTCAAGTGTGAATTTATTTAGGGGGGAGGTTTCTGGGTCTGAACACACAAAATATTACACCTATGCAGTGGTGCATATGGGGTGAGATTCACCTCAGTGGAATCTCTGTGCAAGGACACAGAATATGTGCAGCCGGGCTTCTCCACTGGTTGCCACATGTCCTCTTTTTCCAGGACACATCCTCTTTTTCATGGGGACAGTCGCCCTAGTGATCCATAGTTAAAAGCAGAAGTCGGCAAATATGTCCTGTCTTTTGCTCTTCAAAATATGGCAACCCTCCCTGTGTGCCCCCAGCAGGAAGAGGGGGTGTTGTTCTGTCTGGCAAGCTGGACTGCTTGTGCAGACGGAATGCTTGGAAGTGGACATCACTGAATTCTAACCCTCGTCTTTTACATACACACCTGAGCAAAGTTGTATTGGAGCTAGGGATGGGCACACCTGCAAATGTCATTTTCTACTCATGCAATGTTTTAAGCATGCAAGATTAATTCCATTGACATTTGAACCTGTTTGCAATTTATAATTCCCAGTATCCTTAGAGGGAAGTCGTCATAATAATTCATCTGGTACAAAATGGATATAATTGGGTGGTTGTATATGCTCTGCGGGTGGCGCTGTGGTTTAAATCACTGAGCCTCTTGGGCTTGCCGATCAGGAGGTCGGCGGTTTGAATCCCCGCGATGGGGTGAGCTCCCGTTGCTCGGTCCCAGCTCCTGCCAACCTAGCAGTTTGAAAGCACGCAGGCGCCAGTAGATAAATAGGTACCACTGTGGCAGGAAGGTAAATGGCGTTTCACTGCGCTGCTCTGGTTTCCAGAAGCGGCTTAGTCATGCTGGCCACATGACCTGGAAAAACTGTCTGTGGACAAACGCTGGTTCCCTTGGCCAGTAAAGCGAGATGAGTGCTGCAACCCCAGAGTCGTCTGCGACTGGACTTAAATGTCAGGGGTCCTTTACCTTTACCTTTATATGCTCTGTAGGGGCTGCAGGTGGCGCTGTGGTCTAAACCACAGAGCCTAGGGCTTGCCAATTGGAAGGTGGGTGGTTCGAATCCCTGTGACAGGGTGAGCTCCCATTGCTCAGTCCCTGCTCCTGCCAACCTAGCAGTTCGAAAGCACATCAGAGTGCAAGTACAGTGGTAGGTAAAGGTAAAGGTACCCCTGCCCGTACGGGCCAGTCTTGACAGACTCTGGGGTTGTGCGCCCATCTCACTTAAGAGGCCGGGGGCCAGCGCTGTCCGGAGACACTTCCGGGTCACGTGGCCAGCGTGACATCGCTGCTCTGGCGAGAGCCAGAGCCAGAGCCGCACACGGAAACGCCGTTTACCTTCCCGCTGGAAAGCGGTCCCTATTTATCTACTTGCACCCGGAGGTGCTTTCGAACTGCTAGGTTGGCAGGCGCTGGGACCGAGCAGCGGGAGCGCACCCCGCCGCAGGGATTCGAACCGCCGACCTTTCGATCGGCAAGCCCTAGGCGCTGAGGCTTTAACCCACAGCGCCACCTGCGTCCCCAGTACAGTGGTACCTCGGGCTAAGTACTTAATTCATTCCGGAGGTCCGTTCTTAACCTGAAACTGTTCTTAACCTGAAGCACCGCTTTAGCTAATGGGGCCTCCTGCTGCCGCCGCACCGCCGGAGCACGATTTCAGGTCTCATCCTGAAGCAAAGTTCTTAAGCTGAAGTACTATTTCTGGGTTAGCGGAGTCTGTAACCTGAAGCGTATGTAACCTGAAGTGTATTTAACCTGAGGTACCACTGTAGATAAATAGGTATTGCTCTGGCAGGAAGGTAAACGGTGTTTCCGTGCGCTGCTCTGGTTCGCCAGAAGCGGCTTAGTCATGCTGGCCACATGACCCGGAAAGCTGTCTGCGGACTAACGTAAATTCCCTCGGCCAGTAAAGCAAATGAGCGCCGCAACCCCAGAGTCTGGACTTAACTGCCAGGGGTCTTTACCTTTTCTTTTAAATGCTCTGTACCTATTGTACAAATGTTTCAGCAGCTGGGTTACACGCAGCTATTTTACTATCACATTTGCCTCTAAGGCAACAAAGAATTCTGCATGATTCTGAAATACTTGTGGGTGTCTTTTACGGTTTTAACTGTTTATGATATACAGCACTAATGCTGCAGAATTCTGTACAGGTTCAAAAACATCTCAGGAGACTGACAATTGCTTCATTTGTCCCTTTGAGAGCTTTCCTGACTGTTTTCATAGCAATGTTAACAGTTGCTTGGAGATATTTTGGAAATGCTAGGTTAGAAAAAAATGAAAATACCGAAGCTTGGCACATATAACAGGTTTGGGAATTTGTATTCATTTGCTATTTCAGCATATTGTGTAATGCCGCTACAGAACATTCCCACTGAGCCATATTTCTGGGATTGGGAGGAGCAGAAAACATAATTTTTTTTGGTTATTGTTTGGTTGCCTCTAAAAAAATAACCTTAAAGCGGTTTATAACAGCATCTGTGGCGAGAGAGGTCTTGATCAGCATCATGGTACATGATGTAGTGTTTTGTTCTCTACCTGTGCTGCAGTCCAGTAGAGACCGCCCCCCCAGCAGCTATTTGCCTCAGGCCTGGGAATAATAATAATAATAATAATAATAATAATAATAATAATAATTTTATATATACCCTGCCCTCTCCAGCCAAGACCGGGCTCAGGGCAGCTAACACCTGATATAAAAGCAAATTGATTGAAATACAACTTAAAAACAAGATTAAAATACAACATTAAAACATTAAAATACAGCCTCATTTCAATGGAAACTCAAATCAAAAACTTTTTGGGGAATGAAAACGTCAAGTCTTCACCAAGGCTAACTTTCCAGACTGGTCCTACGTGGGCCAGAAAAAAGCCAGGGAAGTCCCCAAATAGGAGTTCCATCACAGGAGGAGAAAGGAAAAAAGAAGAGAGGGAGGGAATCAAATTGATTCCAAGCTGAAGGCCAGGTGGAACAACTCTGGCTTACAGGCCCTGCGGAAAGAAATCAGATCCTGCAGTGCTCTGGTCTCATGAGACAGATCGTTCCACCAGGCCGGAGCCAGTGTTGAGAAGGCCCTGGCTCTGGTTGAGGATAATCTGACTTCCTTAGGGCCCGGGACCACTAGGTTGTTGCTATTTATGGACCTTAAGGTCCTCCGTGGGGCATACTGGGAAGCTACCATTGGCTTCCTTGGTGGTGACTGCAGTTCTAAGGAGTCCCTGCCCTCCTATGAATATGAACTTGCTCATCTCTTCTCTGTCCAAGGTAAGTGACTTTAGTGGCCTCATGGATTTTTATTTTAACACAAAAGTATCAGCACAGAACTATTTTGTAAGCTTCCTCTAATCTAATCCGCACCTGTTGGCGGTGATGGGAACAGCAACAACCAAGCGGACACAGCTCTGAGGTTTTGTTTATTAATAAACACACATACAGCAATCACTTTCAGTTTTATTAAGGGTTTCCTAAAATCAAGAAGACGTAAAGGGCCCCTTCTCCTTTTGCCCTGGCCCACCCTACACACCCAGTAATATAGGGCGGGCGCTTAATCATTGCAAAAAGAAGAAGAGGAGGAGGAGGACATGCATCACCAACAAAAGAGGATAAACAAGGGCAGATTTGCATGGAATGTGCGTATCATATATACCAGGCATAGGCAAACTGGGCCCTCCAGATGTTTTGAGACTACAACTCCCATCATCCCTGACCACTGGTCCTGTTAGCTAGGGATGATGGGAGTTGTAGTCCCAAAACATCTGGAGGGTCGAGTTTGCCTATTCCTGATCTATACAGATGCAAATTTAGAAATACCGTATTTTTTGCTCTATAAGACTCACTTTTTCCCTCCTAAAAAGTAAGGGGAAATGTGTGTGCGTCTTATGGAGCGAATGCAGGCTGCGCAGCTATCCCAGAAGCCAGAACAGCAAGAGGGATTGCTGCTTTCACTGCACAGCGATCCCTCTTGCTGTTCTGGCTTCTGAGATTCAGAATTTTTTTTCTTGTTTTCCTCCTCCAAAAACTAGGTGCGTCTTGTGGTCTGATGCATCTTATAGAGCGAAAAATACGGTAATTACTATAGTTCACATAGAAATACAGTACACCTCATCATAGCAGGGAGGACTGGAACCAGGTGACATCTCAGCCTGCTGCCCGGGTGCTAACTGTTGACGTGCACCTTTGCTATTTACCTCTTAAACTGGACTGGCACCAGAGAGCTCTTTGAATGGAGCAAGGACAGCCAACATATTGCCTAATCATAGGCCATGGGAGTTGTAGCTCACAACATCTGGAGGGCCTCCTGTATTCTTGGAATAGAGCACTTTTGTAAAGTAGGGCACAGAGCCACTCTAGCAGCAAAATAAGCTCTCTCTGGACAAGGCATCAGGAAGGGCAAGAACTGGGCTCCTGTTGCGCTGTGTGCAGCTGCCCCAAGTGAAGTACGTCTCTGGGAATTAAAGGATTCCCAACTGCTGGGGTGACTCTGCTCACCAGGCTGTCCTTACTGAGAAGGTCTATAAAGGCCTCCTGGCTCCCTCTTGGAAGATCCCCTCAGGTCAGCCCAGACAACCTGTGGACATAAAAGCAGAGCTAGGATGGCCTGCCCTGTCCATATTATCCAAGATATGTCACCATCATGGGGTTTTGCGGCACCATTTTCTGAAGTGAACTTTAGGTGGTTCCTACTTGGTCCTAAAAGCACCATACCGCAAGCAGGAGAAGAAGTCCACTTGCAGATGTATCCCTGGAAGAAGGAACCCATCGACATTTGCAAACTCCTCTCAGCATTAAATTTGCTGCTGGTTGTGTAGCTCCTGTTCCCCGGAGCTGTTTATTTCTGAAATTTGTGATCCTTTGTGCTTTTTCGGCCAGAGGGCTGAATTTCCTCAAGGCCAACCTTTTGGAGGCCACATGGTAGTGATGGGTGGGATCAAACCAAAAGTGGGTGTGGACACAGTGGGAGTGGCTAAAGCTGGCAGTGGGTAGGGCCACCTCACCCTCTCTCTAGTGCCCCAACACATGTGCATACACATCCCATGCATCCATGCATACACATGTACAGCACACGCCATACACACACACAAGCAAAACAAACATACTTTAGTCATCCAGTCAGTCATTCCTTGTCTGTCTCTTTCTCTCTCACACACTGGTTTGGAGGGGACCCAAAATTTCCGCGGTTAAATAATGAACCTGCCCTCTCTCTCTCTCTCTCTCTCTCTCTCTCTCTCTCTCTCTGTGTGTGTGTGTGTGTCCCTTTCCTCTCCCTGCAAACAATAAGGCTTGGAAAAAATCATTGCGGAGAAATTTTGACAAATCCCAACTTTACTGTAAGGCTTACGGTACAGATGGGATTTGTCAGGAGCTTTTTGCCAAGTCAGCAAAACGGTTGTGAGACAGGGGTATAGTTGACAGGGCTATGGCAAAATCTGAGTCTCTTTGCATCTGTATGAGAACTGTGAATATTTTGAGAAGAGTACACTGGGGCCTTGCTAAGGGTGAAGACGGAAGTAATATTTAAAGAGAAGTCGCTGGGGATTCTATACTTATAGAGACTGCGCTCATCTTCCTCCCAGCTGCACAGTTTTCAGGACAGGTGTTAAAAACGAGGACAAAACCGCTTTGGAGATATGGGAGGTGATATCACATGTGCTATTGTGCTATCTGGATGACATCACAAGTGCTAGCCACAGTCCACTTCTGCTGCCCGCCATCCCAGAGCTTGAAATCTGGTCCAAGAGAATGGTAAAGGTAAAGGTAAAGGTAAAGGTAAAGGTAAAGGTAAAGGTAAAGGGACCCCTGACCATTAGGTCCAGTCGTGACTGACTCTGGGGTTGCGGCACTCATCTCGCTTTATTGGCCGAGGGAGCCAGCGTACAGCTTCCGGGTCATGTGGCCAGTATGACTAAGCCACTTCTGGCGAACCAGAGCAGCACACGGAAATGCCGTTTACCTTCCCGCCAGAGTGGTACCTATTGATCTACTTGCACTTTGACGTGCTTTCAAACTGCTAGGTTGGTAGGAGCAGGGACCGAGCAACGGGAGCTCACCCCGTCGCAGGGATTCGAACCACCGACCTTCTGATCGGCAAGTCCTAGGCTCTGTGGTTTAACCCACAGCGCCACCTGCGTCCCAAGAGAATGGTATATACCAGTAATTTGCACTAAAGGTGGAAAGGGCATTTCCAACCCAGCCCTGCTTATCTACCAATGTAACTTCCATCTTCACCTTAACGTAGAAAGAGTTTCCTTGGAAGCAACAAGGGCTTGGTTGAGATTGAAGTCTTAGGGGTGAACTATATGTCACACCATCAGTGTGAAAAGGGGTGGATTTTGGTAATATGGTGCCCTGAGCAAGGATATTTTTTTTTTGCCCCCTTTCTAATAATTCCTTTTGCCTCCTTTCACAATAATTCCTTTTGGTACGGTTGCTTTTTTATGGAACATCTCAGTAGGTACCTGTATAAATATAGGTTGTTGTTATTTTGCACCCTTTCAGCTTGGTGCCCTGAGTGGGGGAACTCCCCACACCATCCTAAATCCAGCGCTTATGTGAATGTATGTGGCCATTCCCTGATTCCTTTTTAAACAGAACTGCTTTGAGAGAAGGGAAATTAGAGCGGAGAAGTGTGTGTTTGTGTGCATTGGGGGGGGGGGTGTTCCAAATCCTCTCCAAATTCCCCTCTGCCCTAGAGCTCTGCACATGAGGGCAAACACACATCTGAAAACTGGGAGAATGGGAAATGGGGGTTGATGAGAATGGGTAATTTGGAGCTGAGAAATGGCAGGCAGGATGGGGATTAAACACTTTTCACTTCCACTGCTCTACTCTGCGTTCCCTTCTGCAAGAAGCACCCAAGTCCTATTCCACGCATCCCATTTGTTAGTCCCTTAGCCTGGCAAAAGCTGGTCAAGAATGATGAGTGGGCAATAATGTTATCTAAAACCACTGGAGTAGAGACTTCCGGGGAGAGGAAGATGGCGGACTAGTCATCTACTGTCTACACTCCATTGACAGAGATAATTATGTGGTGATTAATGACAGCCAAGCCATAAATCTTGGTTATTATCACATTCTCTCTTGGGAAACAGGGAGAACAGGGATTAAATTCTGATGCTCTGAAAAAGCTGCTTTCCACACTGGGAGATCGAGATGTTTTGGGGGATCTGGATAGGGGTGAGTGACTTAAAGCAAGGAACCTCGATTGTGCTCAAACACTACATAATAGTCCTTAGGGTCAGTCATCAGGGAATAAGGTAGACAAAACATCCCTTTTAAAAATTACTTTTGAGACTGATAAATTATGACGGAAGTGATCTATCTGCAAGTTGAAATTTACACTTGGAATGTGAGCTGACTGCAGTTTCTTTTCCCAATCTGTCCAGCTCCCCTCCCTCGAGCTGTTATGACTTTTTGCCTTTGCCTTTGCCTTTGCCCTTTCCCTTCCCTTTCTTCTTGGGTTTCCCTTCCTCCTCCTCTTTCTTCTTCTTCGCTTCTTTCAGCTCCTTATAGCGCCACTTTGGCAGCTCCAGCATGTGCTTGTCCTGAGAACGTGGCGGCACGTTCTCCTTGGGTGGCGACTGAGCAGGCGACTTGGTGAGTTCAATTTTCGGGACCGGGTAGATGCTGTTATGGCGCATGCGCAAGGGGAACGACAGCAGCTTGACGATGGTGCTGGGGGGCCGGTAGGGCACCAGAACCCGGGTGGGTGTCATGAGCTGGCCATTGCAGGCCGACGCACTAACCATGGATTTGGCATCAGGATCCGGCGTGTACTCCTTCAGGATCTCGGGCACAGAGAGTCTCTGCTTCCCCACTTCCGGCGGGCTGTCTGGGCAGACGGTTTGGCAAGCAGTGCCCACGAACGGACTGGCCAAGCAAGTGGTCATGCGCACCATGTGGTCCATCACACCATCCGGCTCAGGGTCGTGCGGGAAATTTATGGTGAAGGTGGAGCATATCGTCTCCGACAGCCGCTTGGCTCTGGATTTTGTGGCCATTGCTTGCGCCACCAGCTCGGGCAGAGCGGGCCACTGCGGCATGTACTTGCTGCAAAACTGCTCGGCGCATGGGCGCTGCAGAAGGGTTCGGATCCGGACAATTGTTTCAAAGCGCCCCGTCAGGGCTGCCCATTCCCGCGCTGTCTTTCCTTTCACCGGGTCCACAGCTGCGAGGTCGGCTCCTAGGAGAAATCGCAAGGTTTTAGGGAGCCTGCTGTGGTCCATTCCCTTTCAGTATATAGTGCAGAATGAATGGGGTGGGGGATGGGGGTAGTTCAGTACTGAGACTCCGTACCCCCCAGGGGGAGCTTGGACTGGCTAGATGAACAAGAGTGCCTCCCAGGAGCCCCCCCAGGGATGACACCTTAGAGCCCGGAGCCTGGTGGTGGGAAACTGAGGAGCAATCAATGGAAAGGATGATTTGGAAGCTGATAAAAACAGGGCACTTGAGCAATCAAGGGGCATCAGGAGAAGGAGGGCCCTCCAGGTCAGGATTAAAAGCTGAGAGCCAGTGGGTGTGCAGACAGTCCCAGTCCCGCTGACTTTCCACCCCTTGTGACTCCCTGCTTGTGGAGGATTCTGCATGTTGCTGAGCAATGCATCAGACTGGCCCTGAGTAGGAGGCCATTCCCTTGAAGCAGCCTTCGTCTGCCGGGGAGGGATCCAAGATGAGCGGCTAGAGGGGAAGGGCATACCTAGAATCATAGAATCATAGAATCATAGAGTTGGAAGAGACCACAAGGGCCATCGAGTCCAACCCCCTGCCAAGCAGGAAACACCATCAGAGCACTCCTGACATATGGTTGTCAAGCCTCTGCTTAAAGACCTCCAAAGAAGGAGACTCCACCACACTCCTTGGCAGCAAATTCCACTGTCGAACAGCTCTTAGTGTCAGGAAGTTCTTCCTAATGTTTAGGTGGAATCTTTTTTCTTGTAGTTTGGAGCCATTGCTCCGTGTCCGCTTCTCTGGAGCAGCAGAAAACAACCTTTCTCCCTCCTCTATGTGACATCCTTTTATATATTTGAACATGGCTATCATATCCCCCCTTAACCTCCTCTTCTCCAGGCTAAACATGCCCAGCTCCCTTAGCCGTTCCTCATAAGGCATCGTTTCCAGGCCTTTGACCATTTTGGTTGCCCTCCTCTGGACACGTTCCAGTTTGTCAGTGTCCTTCTTGAACTGTGGTGCCCAGAACTGGACACAGTACTCCAGGTGAGGTCTGACCAGAGCAGAATACAGTGGCACTATTACTTCCCTTGATCTAGATGCTATACCTAGGGCTTAGTTTCAGCACTGCCTTCAGCAACCAGGGACATTGCTTTATTGCTGTTTTTTCCCTGCTAATAAAAAGCTAATTGCATTTCGTGCCTTTTGTGTGTGTGCCTGCTCTGCGCCTGCCCTGGCTGGTTGACAGTACCTTGACACCTGAGCTCCTCCTCAGTATTTGACCATTCCTGCCATGACACCTCCATGGGGCTCATTGCACATGGTACTGGCCATATAACTTTTGCATGCCTTAACTGCACAAGTCCTTTGGGCAGGAAAAGATCTCCCAAGTTCTCCTGTGCTGAAACCAATGGGAAGAGTCCTTCTGTGGGGTGAGAGCAGCTATTTTTTTGGGAGGGGGGTGACTTTCATCTGGTTCATGGTGAGTAAGGAAGTGGTTAAAAACCCCTAACTTGTAGTCTTGATCCTGAATCAACACACACACACACACACACACACACACACACACACACACACCTCTTTCCTATTTGGACTAAATAGAAAAAAAGGCACAAAACCTGCAAGCATGTTTAATTTGGCCCACAGGTTGCCATTAGATGGCACTGGGGCCCTCATGAACCGGTCACATGTTGTCCTTTGCAAGGGCCTGCAGATGGCAGTAGGTACAAAGTGAAAAGGCATCTACAGAGTTAGATCGAGAACGTGAGCAGACAGAGCTTCTGGTTTCCATCACTGGCACAGGAGTGGAAATACTGGAGTACAGTACTAGGATTGCAAATACTAAGGGGGCTTATCAGAAGTTACGCCTAATGTGAGTTATTCAGTGTTGACAAGAGGTGAGTGAAGAGTCACTAGCTATCGAGAGACTCTTTGGGAACTCAGTCTTGAATGAAACCTCTGCTTTGTGTTGTTGAACAATTCAGCCTTTTTCAAACACAGTCGTACATTGGTTCTCAAGTGGAATCCATTCCAGAAGTCCGTCCGGCTTCCGAAAACGTTTGAAAACCAAGGCACGACTTCCAATTGGCTGCAGGAGCTTCTTGCACTCCATTGAAGCCATTGAAGTTGGATGTTCGGCTTCCAAAAAAAGTTCGCAAACCGGAACACTAACTTCCAGGTTTGCGGGGTTTGGGAGCCAAAACATTGAAGTTGCAAGATGTTCAAAAACCAAGGTACGACTGTAGATCAAACAGGAGAACTGTATTTGCTTTGGAAGCTGAATAGTAAGGGAAAAACATCCTTCCCTTGGATTTGTTTCCATAGGTCAGGCATGCCAGGGTGTTTGAGCCATCTGTCCCTCCTCACACTCAGGGCATTCTCAGACAGCTGGCAGGGCCCATTGCTGATGTGTTGTTTATACCCTCCAACATTTCTCTGATGAAAATAGGGACGTCCTACTCAACAACCAGTGGCGTAGCGTGGGGGGTGCAGGGGGGGCCGGCCGCACCGGGCGCAACATCTGGGGGGGGGGGCGCTCGCCGCCTCCGGAGTCGCCGAAGAGCCTCGGGCGCAGGCTGTAGCAGAGCCCCATGTCTCGCGGAACCGACGAGCTGTGCGCGCGTCCGGGCTGAAGGCGTCTGGCAGGCAGCGGCTCTCAGCGCTCGCCGTGGAGGGCGCGCCAGGCAGCCCCTTCTCACAGCCCCGCCGCTGCTGCTACAGCTGCTGGGCCATGTTGCATTTTCCTCGCCTCTCTGCCCTCCTCCTCCTCCGGGCAAGCAGCGTCGTTTGGACGGCAGCGCCAGTGGCAACTCGCCTCAGATCACCTGACACAGACCCGCTGCCGCCGCCGTGGCTACCTTACCATAAATACCCCAGCCCAGGCAGCAGCAAGAAGCAGCTGGCAGCGGCAGCTGGTTAGCGGTTAGGGGCGCCCGGGTTAGGGGGCGCAAATTACTTGCCTTGCCCCGCCGCTGTCAACAACAACAATGACGACAACAACATTTATACCCTGCCCATCTGACTGGGTTGCCCCAGCCACTCTGGGTGGCTTCCAACATATATTAAAACATTAAAGATTAAAAAACTTCCCTATACAGGACTGCCTTCAGATGTCTTCTAAAGGTTGTACAGTTACTTATCTCCTTGGCTCAGGGGCCAGATAACTCCATACCCTCCAGCATTTCTCTGATGAAAACAGGGAGGTCCTAACGAAAAGCGGGACATTCCGGGATCCAATCAGAAACTGGGATGGCTTCTGTAAATCCAGGAGTTCTCCTGGAAAATAGGACCAGACTGCTGGTGCTTGGCTCTCTAAGCAGCACCAAGTGGCTGTATCTAGCTGCCATCTTAATTTCCCACAATGCTACTGACACAGCGTCATTATTGGGGCATTGTAGGAAACTGCAGTGGCAGCTAGATGCAGCAGCCACGGCTGAACACTCGAAGGATGAGCAGCAGGTGTTAAAAAAAGGATTTAAAAATCCTTTCCTCCTGAACTGGCTAATGAGGAGTGACATACCTGCCATGAGCAAAGCTGCAACACAGTCGTTTCTCCCCTGCACTGCAGCCTTCATGAGTGCAGTCAGACCCCGCAAGTCTCGCACCTCCAGCTCCAGTGTTGGATAGTAGTTCAGAAGATAGTTGAGAATAGTGATGTGTCCTTCATGGAGAGAGAGAGATTAAGGAAACGGCGTTAGGCATTGAAATGTTTCTCAGAGGTTTAGCATGCACTGAAGACCACAAGAGTTAACACACAATGAATTATTTCCCTGTCCATGTAGACTTTCCTTTCCTCTGGGAATTGAGGGGCCAGGGCTGTCTTAAGCATATGGGGCGCCAGGGTGCAAAGATTTGCCCAGTGCACCCCCCCCCCCAGTTTCCCAGTCCCAGGTGCACAGGATGGCAGACCCGGCCGGCCACCTCAGCGTCTTGCTGGCTTGGTCACCCCTGAACTCACGGCACAGAACCGCCCGCAACAGAAGAGCCCACCGTGGTGCTCTGACCGATGGGTGGGCTCATCCCCGGACTCAACTCTCGGGGCCCAGACTCTCGGCCTGGCGCTCCTGAGAGCCTGGCGCCCGGGTGTCCAGCACCCCTAGTGGCTATGGGTAAGACAGCCCTGTGAGTGGCTGATGTCTACCAGCCCGACACAAGCCCAAGTTACCATTGTGTCCATGTGAAGCCCTCTGAAAGACTAGGTTCATGGCTTGGGGGTTGCTCCTTGATTCTAAATTACTGCCAGTGGCTCAAGTGTCTTTGGTGGCGAGTAATGCCCAGGCCCAGGTGTGACTGATCCATCCATCAGCTGTGGCCATTTCTGGACTAGGACAGCTTGGCCTCGGTTAACCAGTGTTAATAACTTCCAAAATAGATTACTACAATGGGGGTGGGGCTGCACTTAAAGATGTTATAGAAGCTGCAGCTGATGCAGAATGGCAACGCCTGACTGTTATCTAGCGCATTGCGGGGGATCACATTACCCAGATCCTCAAAGCCCTACAATGATTGCCAGTAAAGCTCCACTGAGCTTCAGAATTTGAATGATAGATGTAAATACCAACCAATCAAAGACTAGTTCAGCTGTCAGTCTTGGCCTTCTCTCCATGCTGCAGAAAGACAGTTTATTTCCCACCCCCTATTTTTAAAAGTGCTTTCCATTAAAATAAAATAAGGGAAAAGGAAACATTATTTTAAAAGGTGTGTTTGGGAGAAGAACGCTTTCATGGTAAAGTCACAGGCACCAGCCAATCAGTGCTATGCACAGCTAACTGCTACTGCAAAAAGCACTGCCATATTCTGCTTCTTTCTTGCAGAGTTCAATCCTGGAGAAAGAAAAATGCATTCGGATTGAACACAGTGGATACACTTCCAAACATACTCTTCTAGTGTGGATAGCTGGATAGCTCAGTTGATTAGAGTTTCGTGCTGATAATGCCAGGGTTACAAGTTCTATCCCCATAAGGGATTGCTGAATATTCCTGCATTGCAGCAAGTTGGAGTAGATGATCCTTAGGATTCCTTCTAACTCTATGATGCTTTGATTCTTGACTATTATTATTGGTATATTATATCTACTGTATCTCCTCCATTGTTTCATATCCCCCCCATTTCACTTTTGAAGAATTTAACCATCTTGAGTTGTTTTTTAATTGGGTCTGTTTTTGTGGTTCAGCCATCTATCAATCACAGGCATTGTTCACACATAATACTCAGCCAAACCATGGCAGGATGAGGGTGCAAGACCAAGAGTGGTTGCTTTGCAGAGTTAAGTCATGGTTTAGCTTAGCATTACGTCCAAACCTGAGCGTTTGGAAGAGGTCTGCCTCTTCCAAACAAAGCATGGCCAATAAGCCAAGAACAAACTGCAGTAACAGCTTGTGGTTTATTGGGAGCGAGACAAACCATTAGCCTGGATTTCCATAGAGCCAAGCTATAGCTTAGCTCCAGGTAGCATGTCGGCAGCAGGACTGGGGGAAGAAAGAACCGGCAACCTTTCTTGCTCTGGGCAACTGCACCCTTGCCTGTTCGCACTTAGCCATAGTTTGGCTTTCCGTTACATGCAGTCTGGGCTACAGTCTGCACAAACAAATCACAGGGCGCTAAACAGACAAATAAATTAGGAAGGGAAGGAAGTGTGAAACGGTAACTCCTCTGCAAATCTGGAATGCCAATAGACGCCTGAATTCAAATGTGCACATCTTGCCTTCAGAATATTCATAAAATTTGAGATAATACAATTTGGCTCCAATTTTCACAGAGGAATGGCCATCTGCAACCTGAGCTCATCGTCACCTTTCAGTAAATCCCTTTTACTTCTCATTGCCAGAACGCTAATTTGAAAAATCACAAGGTATCTATCATCTATCTATCTATCTATCTATCTATCTATCTATCATCTATCTATCTATCATCTATCTATCTATCTATCTATCTATCTATCTATCTATCTATCTATCATCTATCTAATCTATCTATCATCTGCTCACTCGTAATTAAGCATATAAGAAGATCAGGCCAGCAGCCCATCTAGTCTAGCATCCATGTGGCCAAAATGATGCCTATGGAAGCCCAAAAGCAGGATCTTTGTGCAAGAGTGCTTTCCCACCCTGCAGTTTCCAGCAACCGGTACCCAGAAGCGGAGGAAGAACGAAGGAAGTCGCCCCTGAAGTCATTATTGGAAGTAGAGCAATCCTAGCCAGATGCCCAGCCTTCCTTGTCTCTGTCTGCCACCCCTGCTCAACTGTATAAAAGCAGGACACTTCCTACCTGCCTGAGCTGCTATCATGAGTGCTGTGTTTCCATCATTATCCTGATGATTGATATCTATGTAGGGACATTTGCTGAGAATGGTGACAATGTCTACGAAGCCTTTGAAACATGACACCAATAGGCCGTTCTGTGGAGGAAAAGGGAACAGGTGTTAAGGTTCAACCACTTGAGCAAGAGATGCTACCTCTTGTATATCTTTCCTGCCTATCTTGCCCGTTCCAGAAACACAGTCCTTTGGTCCCAACAAGATGGCACTTCCTGCCCCAGGGGTGACTCCGATGCTCTCCCAGCAGCTACACAAAGCCTGAGCTCCAGTCACTGATTGTTTCCAGCACCTCAGCAATAACAGCCACTCCTATTGCATTCCTGCCACTGCTACCTATCAGTCAGGACATAGCACAAATGTTGTGGTTGTGGTTTTTTTAAAAAAACACACACACCCTAAAGCATTACTTTTTTTTAATGCTTTAAATACTTGTTTTTAATTGTTAATTTTATTGTTCATTCCTTTTGCAAACTGCTCTGGCGTTTTATTACAATCAAGCAGTATATAAATTGTTATGAAATACAGCGGCACCTCAGTTTTTGAACATAATCCGTTCCAGAAGACCGTTGGAGTTCCGAAACATTTGAAAACCGAGGCGTAAAGGGCGGCCTGCAGATTTAATAGAGAAAATTGAGAAAAATGACATATACACTCAGCGGAAGCTATTCGACTTCCGAGGCGTGTTTGAAAACGGAAGCGTTTACGGCGTTCGAAAACCGAAAAGTTTGTCAACGGAGACGTTCGAAAACCGAGGTAGCACTGTAAATACAAAATGCGGCTGATACTGTTCCTCTATTTACCGGGCGTGGAAAGAAAGTACAACTTGAACACATGAGGATGGCTAGAACGCCATGATAACACATTTCATTTCTTTTCATTCTTTTGCGATATTTATAAACCACTCAGGAACAAAGTCCTTTGTTTGCGTCATCGATAGCAGGGCATCAGTGCTGCCAATGCAGGGGAGGGGCTGTGGCTCAGTAAGCAGGAGCAATCCCCGGCATTTATGGGATTGGGAAAGACTCTTGGTTTGAAACCTTAAAAGAGCCACTGCGAGTCAGTGTGGACAGTAATGAGTTAGATGCAGTGGCGTAGCGTGGGGGGTGCAGGGGGGGCCGGCCGCACCGGGCGCAACATCTGGGGGTTAGGGAAATCCACGGGTTAGGGGGCGCAAATCCACAGGTTAGGGGGCGCAAATTACTTGCCTTGCCCCGGGTGCTGATAACCCACTCTACGCCACTGGTTAGATGAAGTGATGGTCTAACTCGGTCCTAATTTCAATCACGGGATAAAGGGCTGGGGAGAAGCCGTGCATAAGCATGGGATTCTAGAACTTACATGTGGAATCTGCATAACTAAGCCCCCCCTCCCCCCAGGAAAGGCACAGAGGAAGAGGATTTCGAGCCTGGGGACTGGTGGTGGGACACTGGCCACACCTCAGAGGAGGGGATGGGCTGGGAACTGTTAGAATCAGGGCTCTTGAGGGATAGCGAAGAGACAGAACAGCATGAGGTGTTTTCCAGTTTGGATACAGGCGCCGACAGACAGCAAGGACACAGGAGAGAGGTAGACCGTGCAGTTCTTCCTCAGAGCTACTCTGACAGCTTCTCTGATGCAAGATTTCCAGTCCCCAACCCATGCCTAGAACGATTGTTGTGTGTTGCCAAGAAGCGAGCCAGGCAGACACAGAGGGAGTCCCTTGGAGCTTGCCGTAGCAGAAGATCACAGAAGAAGGGGCTAGACAGAGAGGGGACGGGAGTGAAGAAGGGGCTACAAGCTGGTTCGAACAACTGGCTTTCCCTTTAGATATCTCTCTGTGTGTTTTGCTTTCCTTAATAAAGAAACTAACTGCAACTAACTAACTAACTAACTAACTAACTGCCAAGCGTCTCTCTCTCACACACACACACCTGTGAATGACCTGCTCTGCCTGTTGGCTCCCGGACATTACCAGATCGGTTGTAGTGTGGACAAATGGCCTTCCTCAGGTAACTCTCTAATTCATTCATGCCTTTGACTGCTTTTTGTTTCGCACACCCCACTTGGTGCCACCCAGCCAAACACGTAGTCAGTGAAAATTGATGGAGCAAGCCACCAACACACAGTGGAGTGGTACAGTGACCACTTTGCTGTGTAGTCGCCACCCCACAAGGCATGTCGAATTCACTGCATGGCTGGGATGGTTTACCATGGCTTCCTGTTAAGGACAGCGATGCTAGGGATGGTTTCTTGGACTAGAAAACGGCCATGATTGGGCTATGTCTCTGTTCTAAAGAATGGCTAAGAATCATGGCCTTCTATTCACCCCTAGGCCATTTTATTGCTAGCTTTTAGGTGCTGCTGTGAGAAGTCCAGTTACCCGTCCGTTGATGTCCAGCTCCATGACTTCTTCCCTGGTCACCCCTCTGTCAAGTTTCTCCTGCAATAGCTTTGCATCGTTCTTGAGACAGATCTGGTAGAACGTGAGCGTCGTGCCATCACCATTGGCAGACGGAGCAGATTCATAGACGGGGTACACAGAGTCATCAGAAAGGATGCTGCAGGTGTCCGATTCTCCCCTCTCATCCTCCCTCCCTTCGTCCTCCTCATCTTCTTCATAGTCTAGATTGGGGTCTGACTCATCTAGGGCGGGCGATGTGTCTGGCTCTCCTTTCCTGCTGGCATCGGTCATCCAGCCCACTCAACGCAAGCAGTGTTTGTTGTCGTTTTGGTTGCCCATGCTTGTTTCAGTCTCGATGACCTTTTCTCTTGTGCTTGACTGCCCTCCTCAGTTACACGCTGGGGATCTGTGAAGCAAAGATGATGCAGAGACAAAGATTAGCCACTCTCAATGAACAAATACAACTCCCTGAACATTTCATGGGTTTGAGAGATCATTTGATAATCCCTTAATTGTACTGAGCACAAGCCATCTGTTCAGAAGCTACTGAAATAGTCGTTTTCAAACTCCATTCCTGGAAACACCAAGGTTCCATAGGAGATTATAATTGGGGGATAATCAGCGAGATGATCAGGAATGGCGGCAAGTTTTCTCAAGGATGCCTCTAAACTCTCAGTATTTGGTGAGAGGGATTTCAACACATACCAGATCTTTAGGTTTTTGCACAATTAAAGTGGGTTAAGGGGCTCCAACAACAACAACAGCAACAATAACAACAACAATTTTATCATTTATATGCCCCCCATCTGACTGAGTTGACCCAGCCACTCTGGGTGACCCCAGCCACTTAGGAAGGAAGATAACAACATGATAAAGTTCAAAATGGGAACAATTAATTGCACATTTATTCAAAATCCAGTGAACACTTTTGGGATCCACTTTAAAATAGGAAAACGAAAACAGGCGTTTGTGGCTTGGAAAGTGGCAGGAAAATGCACTGGAAATTCAGTTTCAGGGACATCCCAAGAAAAAGTGGGACATTCCAGGATCAAATCAGAAACTGGGATTGCTTCTGTAAATCTCTGGAAAATAGGGACACTTGGAGGGTCTGTCTTGGCTATCTGTGACAGGCCTAGTGCTAGAGCTAGCCATCGCTGTGGTGTTTCAGTCAGGTCTGAGACTGCACCAAGAAGGCAAGAACATTGCTGCAGGAACCGTGCCTTTGGGCAAGCATTAGAGCAGCACACAAATCTCCATGAACGATGGGTAAGGCATTTTCAACTTCCCCAAGTGTTCAGCGGAGCATAGGTTGTTTGGCTGCCATTGACGGCTTTCCCAGTGTTTTCAAACCGGCACTGAAAGCACCTGCTGAAACCTGGGTCCTCCAGTACCATCGATCTGTCAGTTTGCATTTCTTAGTGCAGAAAGTATTGATCTGATGTGTATAGATCTTTCTTGTTCTACTTAATTCAAGAGGGTTCTGGAAGCTTCTCTGTGTTAAAGAAGATTCCTGATATTTGGGTTATTCCTTCAGAGAAGCTGCGTACAGCTGGTTTAAACTGGTTCTGTTACCTCTTTCTGTCAAGGTTATGCTGACTATAATAGTGAGGCCAGAAGGAGCCTGGGTTTCACTCTCTCTTTCTTTCTGGTGTGGTGTTCCGTATGTAGTGTTAAGTTGCTGTAAGTTTAAGTTAAGTCTGCTGCAACTGGATTTCTTATGCACAGTGCCAATCCTGAGTGTATTGTGACGATTATGCTCATTTGCCTTCACTAGCAGTACAGTGGTACCTCTGGTTACGAATTTAATTCGTTCCAGAGGTTTGTTCTTAACCTGAATCCGTTCTTAACCTGAGGTACCACTTTAGCTAATGGGGCCTCCCGCCATGGCGGCGCCATTTCTGTTCTCATCCTGAGGTAAAGTTCTTAACCTGAGGTACTACTTTCAGGTTAGCGGAGTCAGTAACCCAAAGTGTTTGTAAACCGAGCTACCACTGTAAAGCTCTGCTGCATGAAACACAATTGCCTCTGGTCTATTTTTTAAGGAATCCTGCGACGTGTTTAAGTTATTACTCTGCTAACTGTACATTGGAATCTACAGTCATACCTTGGGTTATAGAAGCTTCAGGTTGTGTTTTTTTGGGTTACGGACTGCCGAAACCTGGAAGTACAGTACCAGAACGTTCATATATGATTATAAAGGTAAAGGTAAAGGTACCCCTGCCCGTACGGGCCAGTCTTGACAGACTCTGGGGTTGTGCGCCCATCTCACTTAAGAGGCCAGGGGCCAGCGCCGTCCGGACACACTTCCGGGTCACGTGGCCAGCGTGACAAAGCTGCATCTGGCGAGCCAGAGCCGCACACGGAAACGCCGTTTACCTTCCCGCTGGTAAGCGGTCCCTATTTATCTACTTGCACCCGGAGGTGCTTTCGAACTGCTAGGTTGGCAGGCGCTGGGACCGAGCAGCGGGAGCGCACCCCGCCGCAGGGATTCGAAGCGCCGACCTTTCGATCGGCAAGCCCTAGGCGCTGAGGCTTTAACCCACAGCGCCACCTGCGTCCCTTCATATATGATTATATGCACTCCTTTTTGGCTCTTTGAGCCTTACCTGTTTAACACTGTTGTCATTTTAATTATTTGCAAATCGATAAAATATGGTTTGTTTTGGGGAAAAAAAAGTAAATTCTCTCCTCCATTCCCCTGGAAAACGTTCGCAACCCGAGCGTCCTCTGTACTCTGGATCAATACTGAGTAGAATTTCAATGTCACAATCAAGAGGTAGACCTAACCCACACAGCTGTCACGACCACAAGGCAAGCTTTTTCCTCCTCCCAACCCCCAAAAGTCTCAGACAAATAAACGTCCAATGTGTCAGGAAAGAGTTCATGCCACCGCCCGGCACCTATGAGACTCCAGTCCACACTTTAAGAATAGCAGGCCTGCTGGGTCCCCATAAAAAGAAAGAAATGACTCGGCACTGACATGCCTCCAAAAGACATCTAGTCAGCAGCTGGTATGACTGCATGAGCCATTGTTCCAGTTTGTTGCTTGGGTCCCAGTGGCGTAGCGTGGGGGGTGCAGGGGGGGCCAGCCGCACCGGGCGCAACATTGGGGGGGGGGCGCACTCGCACTCGCAGCTCTCTGCCCCTTCCTGGCTCACTCACTCTCTCACTGCAGTGCTGGCTGTGCGAATCTGATCCGAGCTGCCGGGTCGCCGCCCACTGTGGAGGGGGAGGGTGCCAGGCGTGCGTTGCGGTGCGGAGCGGAGAGAGGGAGAGGGAGGGACTATCTGGGGGAGGGACAGTGCAGCGGCCGCCCAGCGCAGCGCTGAGCGCAGGAGAGAACCACACCCGACCAGCCCAGGCAGCAGCAAGAAGAAGCTGGCAGCGGCGGCAGGTTAGGGGTTAGGGGCGCAAATTACTTGCCTTGCCCTGGGTTAGGGGGCGCAAATTACTTGCCTTGCCCTAGGTGCTGACAACCCGCGCTACGCCGCTGTTGGGTCCCGCAGGTCATTGTGTATCAGGATGGAGCTGGCCTACTGCACTTAATAATAAGAATAAGAATAAGAATAAGAATAATATTTATATCCCGCCCATCTGGCTGGGTTTCCCCAACCACTTTGGGCGGCTCCCAACAGAATAATAAAAACACGGTAAAACATCAGACATTAAAAACTTCCCTTAACAGGGCTGCCTTCAGATGTCTTCAAAAAGTCAGATACAGTGGTACCTTGGTTTACGAACTTAACCCGTTCCGGAAGTCCTTTCTTAAACCAAAGCATTCTTAAACCAGGCATGCTTTCCCATAGCAGTGGGGGACTCAGTTTCTAATTGGAACAAACTCAACTGGAAGCGGAACATGTTCTGCTTCCAAGGCAAAGTTCACAAACCAAAACACCTACTTCCGGGTTTGCAGCGTTCTCAAT
Organism: Podarcis cretensis; assembly: GCF_951804945.1. Taxonomy (NCBI): domain Eukaryota; kingdom Metazoa; phylum Chordata; class Lepidosauria; order Squamata; family Lacertidae; genus Podarcis; species Podarcis cretensis. Next base: position 14,730,474 of record NC_137171.1, read on the forward strand.
CCAACTTGTTCAAAAACCAAGCTGTTCTTAAACCAAGGTACCACTGTAGTTGCTTATTTCCTTGACATCTGATGGGAGGGCGTTCCACAGGGCGGGTGCCACCACTGAGAAGGCCCTCTGCCTGGTTCCCTGCAGCTTCAATTATCGCAGGGAGGGAACTGCCAGAAGGTCTTCAGTGATGGACCTCAGTGTCTGGGCTGAATAATGGGGATGGAGACGCTCCTTCAGGTATACTGGGCCGAGGCTGTTTAGGGCTTTAAAGGTCAGCATCAACACTTTGAATTGTGCTCGGAAATGTGCTTTATGAATTGCACAGGTCATTTGCCTGCCAGTGCTGCAGCTAGCCCAGGGCCTTTTTTTGCTGTTGTAGATGTGGTCTGATCCAAAGCATTGCACTAATGGCTCAAAGCAGTCAAACAGCATATGGCTGCATCACATCAGGATCCTGACCTGAATGTGCGGCTTCTTTTAAATCAAAACAAATACTACCTTACCGTAGAATTTCGCTGCTCATTTGGCTCCTGCTGCGTCTTGTTTGACTTCTGAATAGGGTCCAGCCCCACCTAATCTCAGCACTGCCACCAAATCCTCCGACACAAAATGTCTTTTGCTTTGGGTGAATCTATATATGATTACAGTGGTACCTCGGGTTAAGAACTTAATTCGTTCCGGAGGTCCGTTCTTAACCTGAAACTGTTCTTAACCTGAAGCACCACTTTAGCTAATGGGGCCTCCAGCTGCTGCCGCGCCGCCAGAGCAAGATTTCTGTTCTCATCTTGAAGCAAAGTTCTTAACCCGAGGTACTATTTCTGGGTTAGCGGAGTCTGTAACCTAAAGCGTCTGTAACCTGAAGCATCTGCAACCTGAGGTACCACTGTATATGCACTCTTTTGTGGCTCATTGAGCCTCACCTGTTTAACATTGTTGTCATTTTAATTATTCGCAAATCAATAAGATATGGTTTGTTTTTTAAAAAGTGTAAATTCCCTCCTCCATTCCCCTGGAAAACAAGTTACATTAAGTCTTTCCAGACTCCCCCCCCCCCCGACCAATGCCTGTGATCAGATATTTCTGTAGAATTAACAGCAACCGCAATCTTCTTTTGCTTGATTTTGCTTTCTTGAAGGCTTTTAAGCAGAGATTGCAAGGCCACCCGTCATGTATGATCTAGTTGAGATCCCTGCACTGCAGGGGGTTGGACTAGATGACCCCAGGGTCCCTTCCAACTCTACAATTCTATGATTATATAGAATAGGCAAAGCATTACAATACAAGTCTTGCGAAACCTTTCTGTCTGGTCTGTGAGCTCCTTTTCCACTCTTGAGAATTCCAGCTTTCTCTTCTTACGTTTCCTATTTGTTATGTTCTCAAGACTCATTCTTTCCAACAAAGTGTCAAGATTTTTCAGAGACTATACCAAAGTTTTTGCACTGAGGGCAAAGAATTATTGGAATCAAAGATGCACCCAGCATCTACAATACGTTTGGCATCTACAATATCAATACATTTATATGGAAATTGGGGGAAATGGTTAAATGTGCTAAATTTATTTTTTTGTGGTTAATAGCAGCTTTGCAGTGATCTGAATTAGTAGCATAGTGTTGGGGCAAACTGTTAGACGCTTTCCTACACACCATGGATCCTATCCAAATCTCCCTATGGATACTTTCCCTAATAGAATCAGGCACAGAGGGTTAAAATCATGGAGCTTCCATAACATACTGTATTTTTCCACCCGCCATGTATAAGAGTCCTATTTTGGGGGACTCAGAATTAAGAAAACGGGGGGAGATGTATCCGTGTATAAGACGCCCCCTAATTTTTGATATTATTTTTCAGGAAAAAAACCTAGTCTTATGCACGGAAAAATACGGTATGTAGTTGGACGTTGTCAAAATGTACTTCTGATGTGATCCTTTAGCATTGAATATGCCTGCTCTAGAAGAAAAATAAAGCTTCTCTCCTTCTTAATTAACTAGTAATTGCTAACTATGGTTGGAATTCAACTAAGTTTTACACTGGTAATAATCAGATCATGTATCCATAGTGGTAATCAGAGGAGGGATGATTGCTGGGAGGAGAACAGAGGGAAGAATCGCCATGGTGCATCTGCAATAGCACAAACAGACACCTTCGTCTGCCCCAGCTGCAACAAAACATGTCTCTCCTGTATAATGATCATGATGACAATGATAATTTTATTATTTATACTCTTCCCATCTGGCTGGGTTTCCCCAGCGACTCTGTACTTCTTACAGCACATAAAAAAATGGCAAAACATCAGACATTAAAAATTTCCCGATAACAGGACTGCCTTCAGATGTCTTCTAAAAGTCAGATAGCTGTTTCTTTCCTTGACATCTAACAGGAGGGCTTTCCACAGGGTGGGCACCACTACCGAGAAGGCCCTCTGCCTGGTTCCCTGTATCCTTGCAGTGAGGAAACCACCAGAAGGCCCTCGGCGCTGGACCTCAGTGTCCAGGCTGAGCGATGGTGGGTAGAGACGCTCCTTCATATATACTGGGCCGAGGCCGTTTAAGGCTTTAAAGGTCAGCACCAACACTTTTAATTGTGGTCGGAAATGTACTGGGAGCCAATATAGGTTTTTCAGGACCGGTGTTATATGGTCTCAGCGGCCACTTCCAGTCACTAGTCTAGCTGCCGCATTCTGGATTAGTTGTAGTTTCTGGGTCACCTTTAAAGGTGGCCCCATGTAGAGCGCATTGCAGTAGTCCAAGCGGGAGATAACCAGAGCATGCACCATTCTGGCGAGACAGTCTGCGAGCAGGTAGGGTCTCAGCCTGCGTACTAGATGGAGCTGGTATACAGCTGCCCTGGACACAGAATTTATCTGTGCCTCCATGGCCAGCTATAAGTCCAAAATGACTCCCAGGCTGCACACCTGGTCCTTCAGAGGCACAGTTACCCCCAGCCCTGTCTTTAGCATATGGGCCACTGGGGTGCAAAGATCCACCCAGCACCCCCAAATTTAGGTTAGCCCCCAAATTAACATAATTAATGCTTATGTCAGACACCACGTTTACGCCTTATCTCTTGTTGTGAATGACAAGCGCCATCATTGAGTCTGACAAGTGCCGCCGTTTTGAATGACAAGCACGGCACGTCTTTGGTAAATGAGCGCACAGTCAAAAGTCCTTTAGTGAAACAGTAGGTATATATTTTGGCAATACCTAGGTATATATGTATTTTGTTTTTCTAGCTTGATCAAAATTATTTATTATTTCATAACGGGTAGATAGTTAAGAGTTTAGGCGGCTTCAGTGGCGGGAGCCGGGCGCCCCCCAGAATTCAGCACCCAGGTGCCTCACACCCCTTCCACACCTGGATAAAGATGGCCCTGGTTACCTCATTCAGGACCACACCTGCCTCCCCGCTGTCTCCCAAGAACAGTACTTCTGTCTTGTCAGGATTCAACCTCAATCTGTTAGCCGCCACCCATCCTCCAACCGCTTCCAGACACAGGATTGGTTTCTAGAGCCACAACGGGCGCAGGAACTCTCCAAAGGTTTGACTTTACCCCTCGAAGGCGCACCCTTCGATTGTCTTCCGAGACAGACAGATGCCAACTAATCATTACTCAGAGTAGAACTGTTGAAATTAATGGAACTAACTTAGTCTGCGTAGCTCAGTTGGTTAAAGCGTGGTGTTGATCATGCCAAGGTTGCAGGCTGAATCCCTGCATGGGACAACTGCACATTCCTGCAGTGCGCCCACCTCCCAACTATGATTCTACAATTCTAGTCATGTTCATTAATTTCAACAGCTTTACTCTGTGTGAAACTTAGTTGAATATCACCCAGTATAAATTGTTAACGGAAGGTGAAGAAAATTAACATGAAAATCAGGACGAATCGCATTCCTTGATTTTTCCTCCAGTCAAGTTACCGTATTTTTTGCTCTATAAGACTCACTTTTTCCCTCCTAAAAAGTAAGGGGAAATGTGTGTGCATCTTATGGAGCGAATGCAGGCTGCACAGCTATCCCAGAAGCCAGAACAGCAAGAGGGATTGCTGCTTTCACTGCGCAGCGATCCCTCTTGCTGTTCTGGCTTCTGAGATTCAGAATATATTTTTTTCTTGTTTTTCTTCTCCAAAAACTAGGTGCGTCTTGTGGTCTGGTGCGTCTTATAGAGAAAAAAATACTGTAAATGATGTTGGAGAAACTCAGCTCAGCACTTCCCCATAGCTTTTCATGGAAGAATTACATGTGAGACCTTGGAGAGCATAGTACTGTACTGTATTATGTTCTACGCTAAGTGGATCAAGGATTTGACTTGGCATAAGGCAGATTTAAATGCACGGGTCAAGACATACATTCCTTCACACTTTTCAAGGCATGAATTTGTTTCCTGGTCTTCTGGCAGATTGTCAGTTCTTTAACATTGGTAGGCTGCAAACGATTCAACAATTCGCGCGGGATGTGGTAGGGGCCCTGAAAACGCCCCTGAGCTCTTGGTTGAGAACGCAAAGTTGAAAGGCTTACTTAACACTCCTGGGAGAAAGGCCTGCCTACTAATAGCATGGACCTTATTGAACCAACAAAGCAATCTCTGCAAATTTCAGTCAATGAAACCCTTTCATTAGTCTCAAAATGCATTTAGGATTTAAAACCCTATTTCCTGATTGTCGGCTCTTCCTTGCATAGTTTTACTGTAGCTAAATCCAGTGCTTTTTTTTCTATTTTTTTTTTAGGCGTACTCTCATTTTGACTCGAGAAAACCACCATTTTATAGTTCAAATCGGGAAAAACAAACACAGTGGTACCTCGGGTTACAGACACTTCAGGTTACAGACTCCGCTAACCCAGAAATAGTACTTTGGGTTAAGAACTTTGCTTCAGGATGAGAACAGAAATCGCGCGGCAGCAGCGGGAGGCCCCATTAGCTAAAGTGGCACCTCAGGTTAAGAACAGTTTCAGGTTAAGAACGGACCTCCGGAACAAATTAAGTTCTTAACCCGAGGTACCACTGTACACTAAATGAACAAAAGTACAAAGATTCACAAAATGTTTAGGGGTATGAGTACCCCTGCATCCCGTTCCCCCTCCCCAGAAAAAAAAATCACTGGCTAAATCTACACACTTTCAGAAAGAAACATCATAATAATGGCAGCAAAAGGAATGAACCATTGAAAAACCATACCTGAGGTCGTTGTGGATTCTCCATTGCTTGTGGTCTTTAGAGAAAACTGGAATCTGTCCTCAGAGTTTGCCAGAAAGCTCAGTTTGATTCATTAACAGCGATCTCTGGGGAATATACACTGATCCAGTTCCTGCTTTGAGACCTAGTCCTTCAGGAAGTGGTCTTTGCACCGCCGCTCCCTATCTCCTTGCCAAGACTTACCCTGAAGTACTCCAATCTTCAGCCCTTGTTCCTCCCTTTGGTTTTCATTACCGCATTCACTGGGTGGAGCATCATTCTGAGATGCGAAGACATGTGGAAGTTTTCGGACACAGCCTCCTACCGCCCCCAGGGATGAAAGGAGCTTCGGCCTTGGGCCCAAGATGGGGATTTAGACTCCGGAGCTGTGACAGCTTGCACGTTGCCGTAAGCTTAGCTAGGGAAGACATCTTAATTTGCAATGTTGCTTAAAACGGCTCTGAGCAGGATTTGGAAAGTATTTAAGTCAAGGGTTAAATTTAGCCTCCCGACTCTCATTTGCTTATTTATACATGGGGTTCCTGGACCTAACCAGCGGGAATGAAGCGGCTTGGGAGAAGGAAGCCATTGGATCAGCGAGATGGAGAGCACTTCATGCTCTCTGATCTCCTGCAGTTGGCGTTGACTTTGCACATGTGGTGTGTATTCTGGCAGCCGGGAAAGCAACGCTCAGCTGGCATTGAGCTGCAGAACTTGCCAGTTGATAAGGGAGCATCAGCAGTGCATGATAGGCTGCTGGTTGGTAAGTCAGTTGTCGGAACTGACCTAGAGGTAGATAAAAGCAGCAAGCTGCTGAAAATTCTGGCTCCAGGCCTCCGTATTCAGTCTCGGATTTACGTATCAGCTAAACAAGCTATAGCTTAGGGCCCCACTTTCTTGGGGCCCCCAAAAAAATTTACAGGAAAAAAACCTGGATGTACATTTTCAAAATATAAGATAAAAAACAAATAAAAGAAAGCCTACATACAGAAACAGTGTTTTGTGTTGTGTAGACTCCTATGATGTAAGTAATGGGCCTCGCCTGCTAGCCTGCTCCCTAAAATACCACTGGTTTGCTCATTTCTATATGTAGGGTCCCTACATTCTGCATGGACTTTGCATTGCTCATGGACTTTTCAACAATTACTTTGATAAAATACATACAGTGGCACCTCGGGTTACATACGCTTCAGGTTACAGACTCCGCTAACCCAGAAATAGTGCTTCAGGTTAAGAACTTTGCTTCAGGATGAAAACAGAAATCGTGCTCCAGCGTTGCTGTGGCAGCGGGAGGCCCCATTAGCTAAAGTGGTGTTTCAGGTTAAGAACAGACCTCCGGAACGAATTAAGTACTTAACCCGAGGAACCACTGTATTTTGTTATGTGCAAATGGCTTTAGATACCTGTTAGGTCCGTAAGTTACCATAGAGCATATATTCAACACAAAAAACAGTGGCAATTTGTTGTTGACAAAGGACAGGTGTGGACATATAAAGGGCCCCATTACCTTCAGTAGTTTAGGGCCTCATCAAACCTAAATCCGGCCGTGACAGGATGGGCTGGGGTTTAGCAAGGTCCAATGAGGTTCTCATGTCACATATATGTTCCTGCTTTGCCTGCTTCCTGGGTCCGTGTTCTGGCTAAAGCAGTGTCTCTATTTTGCCTTTCAGACAGATGTTGGTACCGCTTGCCATCTTGTTTTTTCTTTGCATCTTTTCTGTCTTTTCTCAGGTTACAAAAACTCCTACTTTTTTCAGGGAAAGGGATGTGTAGTCTCAGCAGACATGGCTGCCTTTAGTGCTTCTCGTCCATCTTTTTAAAAGACTGGGCTTTTAACCCATTTGAGGGCTGCATTTTAGGACCATATTTTTGTTCTTCTTCTTCTTATTGTTGGAGGTATAAGAGGAGGTAGACTTTTTTGGAGTTAAATTAACATTTGTTGGCCTGCAATAGCGAACATAATACAGCAAATAACAGGATATGATAATATAATAATATAGGAAATAACAGGATATGTATTACCCAGTCAACTCTTCCGTATGTTACAATTGGAATTAAGCAGGATTTTGCTTTTCTGTTGTTGAAAAATATGAAGGTTTGGTCCAGTTAATAGGCTTGTTACCAGCAGAAAAGCTTTATTTCACCACAAACGCTTTTGCTGCTCTCTTGTTCTCTTATAATGGCAATGGTGCCCACCTGAGAGGTGCCGGAACTGAGTTCTAGGACTCAGCTGCAAATAAAACATTTTAAGTCTGTTGTAAAGTACATTATACAAATGTGACACAAGATGGCGACGGTGAGCTATGGCAAGTTCGATATATTTTTCAAAACCTTATTTTAAAGAAACATTTTCACAATGTTTTATATATGTGTGTAGATTCCACCCTGGTGAGTTCTGGTTTTCTTAGCTGGTTGGGTCTTATATACACACAGACCAGTGAAGGTATGTCAGAGCAGTCAAAAGGAAAGGAAAAAAAAAATTCCTGTAGTGGTGGAAAGGCTCCAACAATTTTGAAAGGGTTTTGGCTCTTGTTTGGCTTGATGCTCCCCATCGCAACCACCAAGCCACATATTTCTTGGTGGGAGAGCAAGCAAGATCTTTTAACAAACTTTGCAAAACATCCAGGTAAACAGCAACCTGCACTGTCAATTGCCATCCCTTCTTCTTTTTATCATATGTGGTGGTCTTGTAGTAAGGGAAATGATATATAATGAAATGAAAAGGATGTTTAAAATAACCTTTGTAAAAACAAAACAAAACATGGACTATATGGAATTGGCGGAAATGACTGGCAGAATCCGAGACCAGGGAGAAGAGTCGGTGGAAGAAGACTGGAAAAAGTTTAAAGATTATTTACAGAAATATTGTAAAATTAATGAATGTTAGAAAAATGATGGAATGAAGTTATATGGCTTTAGCAGAAATGTTATAAGGAATTAGGGATAGACAGATTGTAAATGTATTAAAGGGAAAAAACAAGGTTAGAATATGTTAAGATAAATTATAGGACAGAAAACAGAGGAAGATGGAAAGGAATTGCTGAAACAATTAACAGAAGTGGAATACAAAAAGGGAGGTGTGAGGAGGTCGCTGAAACAAGTGAACGAAAGTTATGATATCGAATCGAAATTATTGGATGTGTTTTTAAATTGTTTTTGTTTTGTTTGGTTGATTCAGTGTTTTAGGGTTTGGGTTATGTGGTGTTTTTGGTTTTGTATTGTATTGTATTGTATTGTATTGTATTGTATTGTATTGTATTGTATTGTATTATTCTTTTTCTTTTCTTTTGTAATCTTTAAACTGCTAATAAATATTATTTTTTAAAAAAAGTAAAAACAAAACAAAACACGAAACGAAACGAAACGAAACGAAACGAAACAAAACAAAACAAAACAAAACAAAACAAAACAAAACAAAACCAGAAGCTTTACTTTTGGGAATTATAGGGACAGAACTACCTAAAATGTATAGAAACTCATTCATGTAAGCTACCACAGCAGCAAGAATGTTACTCGCCCCCAAATGGAAAGAAGCAGAAGTCCCAGCAAAGGAAGAATGGATACAAAAGTTCATGGGATTTGCAGAAATGGCGAAACTTACCAGAAGAATAAGAAATCCAGATAACAAACTTTTTATAACAGAGTGGAAATGGTTTATTGAATATTTACAGATAAATTGCAAACAGATGAAAACATTGGCAGGATTATTGTGGCAACCCGCAGTTTTGTAAGATATATATTTATAGATGAATAAATGAGCAAATGAAGTTAATTTGGAGATGGAGAAGATATTGGAAACAAGTTTAAGGAAGCGCAGAAAGAGCGGGTAGGAAGTCAAGTGTTGAAATGTCGAAACGATTGTAAAATCAGTGAGATGTATAAACTTGAATATAAAAATAAAGTCAGTTGCTATCCCTCGCTCACCAAGCCAATTCCTTTCTGGGAGCTGTGGATGAAAGCAAAACGCGGAGGTGATATCCGCTCTTGTGACTCTGACATGCAGTCCACGTGCTTCTGAGATAGACAATTAGCTAACCTTCTCCTCCTGCCTTAATGCAAGGAAAGGTCCTGGAGCGGCTTAAGGGCTCACGGAGGTTATCTTAGGGAGCCGTGCATTATAATCCCCTCCCTATGAGCTCAGCAAGTTCTGAGCGGGTTATGTCACTTCTGAAACCTTAGCAGGCTGGAGGTTTGGCGTACTGTTTGCTCTTTTTCTCTTCCTGCGCTTGCAAGTGTGCTTCCTGCAACATCTCAGCACCATGTATATTTAGCATTGAGATCTGCAATAAAGTGTTGCAGCGTGGAGTGTTCCTGCTCAGCATTCCTTAGGGAATACGCCCAATCCACATTGAGCTGTTTTAGGGTCATTTCCCCTTGGGGTTTATTTTCAAAAGGTTGTGTGTGTGTGTGTGTATAATTTTGCAAACTGCAAGAGTTCCCCTCCAGGCTGCTGAAAATAAGTTTGCTCTTGGTATACAGGATGTTGGTTAACATCTTGGGAGAACATTTGCATCGTGATATTTAAATACAGTGGTACCTTGGTTTATAACCACAATCCGTTCTGGAGGTCCGTTTTGTAAACCAAAACAGGTTGTAACCCAAGGCGCGCTTTCGCCAATGGGGCCTCCCAAAAAAAATTGTTCGTAAAAAAAAAAAAAGGTTGTAATCCAAAAAAAGGTTGCAAACCGGGACATGCACTTCTGTGTTTGACATGTTTGTAATCCAAAACGTATGCAAACCAAGGTACTACTGAACAATTATCAGACTATGGCAGCCAAGCATCACCCTAAATCTGAAAAACACGTCTTAAACAGCTCAGTTTCAGATTCTGGTAGGTAGCTGTATTGGTCCGACGCAATTGAAATAAATAAATAAATTTTAAAAATTGTCCAGTAGCACCTTAGAGACCAACAAAGTTTGTTCTGAGTGTAAGCTTTCGTGTACATTTTTTATTTAGCTCATTTTCCCAGTCTTTTCTGATCTGCTTTCTGCTTCTCCAACGGCGCCCCCTTCTGGTCCCTCCTTCAACAACAACAACACCCTCCCTCAGAGGAGAGGAACCAGGGGATATTAGGGTAATTACATACCCTCCAACGTTTCTTTGATGAAAATAGGGGTGTCCTATTCCATAATAATAATTGAAAAGTTATTATTTAGACCTGGCCTATCTGATTGGGTTGCCCCAGCCACTCTGGGAGGCTTCCAACATAAATAACAACATAACAAAACATTAAACATTTTTTTTAAAAACTTCCCTATACAGGGCCACCTTCAGATGTTTTCTAAAGGTTGCATAGTTACTTATCTCCTTGGCTCAGAGGCGTCACAAAACTCCATTCCCCTCCAACATTTCTCTGATGAAAATAGGGCCATTCTAATAAAAAGCATGACATTTCAGGATCAGTATGGCTTCTGTAAGTCCAGGACTGTCATTGCAAAATATGGACACTTGGAGGGTCTGCAATTACTGGTGGCATCATACGCTGAGGTTAGCCTGCGTAAAGGTAAAGGGACCCCTGACCATTACGTCCAGTCGCGGACTCTGGGGTTGCAGCGCTCATCTCGCTTTACTGGCCGAGGGAGCCAGTGTACAGCTTCTGGGTCATGTGGCCAGCATGACTAAGCCACTTCTGGCGAACCAGAGCAGCGCACGGAAACGCCATTTACCTTCCCGCCGTAGCGGTACCTATTTATCTACTTGCACTTTGACACGGGGATTCGAACCACCGACCTTCTGATCGGCAAGTCCTAGGCTCTGTGGTTTAATCCACAGCGCCACCCATGTCCCGTTAGCCTGCATACTGATGTCCAAAGTACACATCAGAGTTACTAGAGATCAAGGAGCCTAACACAAAACTGGCCTGACCTGCAGATGACACCAAACTGGGAAGGGTGGCTAACACCCCAGAGGACAGGATCACACTTCAAAACGACCTTGACAGATTAGAGAACTGGGCCAAAACAAACAAGATGAATTTTAATAGGGAGAAATGTAAAGTATTGCACTTGGGCAAAAAAAATGAGAGGCACAAATACAAGATGGGTGACACCTGGCTTGACAGCAGTACATGTAAAAAGGATCTAGGAGTATTGGTTGACCACAAACTTGACATGAGCCAACAGTGTGACGCGGCAGCTAAAAAAGCCAATGCAATTCTGGGCTGCATCAATAGGAGTATAGCATCTAGATCAAGGGAAGTAATAGTGCCACTGTATTCTGCTCTGGTCAGACCTCACCTGGAGTACTGTGTCCAGTTCTGGGCACCACAGTTCAAGAAGGACACTGACAAACTGGAACGTGTCCAGAGGAGGGCAACCAAAATGGTCAAAGGCCTGGAAACAATGCCTTATGAGGAACGGCTAAGGGAGCTGGGCATGTTTAGCCTGGAGAAGAGGAGGTTAAGGGGTGATATGATAGCCATGTTCAAATATATAAAAGGATGTCACATAGAGGAGGGAGAAAGGTTGTTTTCTGCTGCTCCAGAGAAGCGGACACGGAGCAATGGTTCCAAACTACAAGAAAAAAGATTCCACTTAAACATTAGGAAGAACTTCCTGACAGTAAGAGCTGTTTGACAGTGGAATTTGCTGCCAAGGTGTGTGGTGGAGTCTCCTTCTTTGGAGGTCTTTAAGCAGAGGCTTGACAACCATATGTCAGGAGTGCTCTGATGGTGTTTCCTGCTTGGCAGGGGGTTGGACTTGATGGCCCTTGTGGTCTCTTCCAACTCTATGATTCTATGATGGTCTGGTCAACCCCTGAGGGGGTTGTGCCTGAGTCCAGGGGGACATCTGGGTGGTGGAGATAGCCTGTTCCCGGCTTTCCGCTTATCCAGGTGTTCACCCTCGGCTGACCTATGCTGGAACCCTGGGTCAGTGCTACCTGTATGGCAGGGAGCTAGTCGAACCAGAGCCTATGCAACCAGTCACTTTCTGTAATCAATAAAGTTGTGGCCTAAATTCTGCCAAAACCAAAATTTGAGTCAAGTGTGAATTTATTTAGGGGGGAGGTTTCTGGGTCTGGATATGCAAAAAAGTGATTAGTGACAAGACTAGCTATGAGTTAAATCTCCCCCTCCATTCTGTTGGGTTGATAGTTTGATTCTTTTTTATACTACCGTCGCTCATATTCTTGTAGGGTTCTACAAGAAAGAATAAAACAATTAGAACGACTGGCAGGGTTTCAGACAGGAGGGATTCTCAGCCATACCTGGAGATGCCAGGGACTGACCCTTGAATCCACAACCCCTCTTCAGATGTGTTTAATACATCTGTTTATTTAATATGTATTTGGGTGATTTATATATGGCTTCAATCCTTCAAAAAAGTCTCTCAGCGGTTTACCACAAATTGCCACAAATAAGTAGCAAAAAATAAAAAAGCATTCTGAATTTTAAAGCAGCACGGAACAAAATATCACAAATAGTTGCAAGCCGTACAGTTAAAATTCCACATTTTAGGGCATGGCAGAGCGATGAGAAACATCAATATATAAACATCATCATACTAGCAGTACCCAGAATTTGAAACGTCAGTGCAGCTCTCTAGCAGGTTATGCACAGCTTCCAGGAAAATGTGAACCACTGTCTGTGCCTGGCAAAGACAAATTGGATCTTGCATCTGGGCAGATGAACTCAAAACTACATCTTGGCAGCTCCTGCCTATTCAGTGGGATAGTTTTGTCTGTCACGGCCTACCATTCCCTCACTTCTGGCAGCAGCTGCAGCAAAAGTCCAAAGGCACCACAAGGTGGAGATGGTTGACTGCAAATCTGAAGGCAGCCCTATGCCCTGGAGAGTACAAAGCAGCATTTAGGATATACATGAAGTTTACTATACAGCGGAAAGGAGCAGCCAAGCATACTAGGACTCAATTTCTTGACTTTAAGAAAGCCGACTTCATAAAACTTAGAGAAGTGCTGGGTGAGATCCCATGGACAGTAATACTAAAAGGAAAGGGAGTTCATGATGGCTGGGAGTTTGTTAAGAGGGAGATAGTAAAAGCACAACTTCAGGCAATACCAATGAGACGGAAACATGGAAGGTGCCTAAAGAAGCCAGGGTGGCTATCTAATGAACTTTTAACTGAGTTAAGGTTAAAAAAGGATGTGTACAAAAAATGGAAAAGGGGGGAAACCACCAAACAGGAATTCAAACATGAAGTCCACTAGCAGGAGAAGTATGGCTGAAGGAGTGACAACAGAAACACTGTGATTGGTTGCTACTGCTACCCTTTTCCTTCCATTTTCCAGCCAGCAACTCAATGCAAAATCATAAATATATGCAGCAGTTATGCGACCCCTCCCGAGCCAAGGAGACACCTGAAGGCCGCCCTGTACAGGGAAGTTTTTTTAAAAAAACTGTTTAATGTATTATTATTGAACAGAAAGGTAAAGGGAGCCGGCATACAGCTTCCGGGTCATGTGGCCAGCATGACTAAACCGCTTCTGAACCAGAGCAGAGCATGGAAATGCTGTTTACTTTCCCGCCAGAGCAGTACCTATTTATCTATTTGCACTTCATGCTTTCGAACTGCTAGGTTGGCAGGAGCTGGGACTGAACAACGGGAGCTCACCCCGTTGCGGGGATTCGAACCACTGACCTTCTGATCGGCAAGCCCTAGGCTCTGTGGTTTAACCTACAGTGCCACCCGCATCCCTATTATAGAATAGGACGTCCCTATTTTCATTGGAGAAATGTTGGAGGGTATGTTCTTCTACCAGTGTGAAAGGTTCGTTATTACTATATTATCAAATGATTTGTATTGATTTTACAAATTCATTCACACCCCGAATCACAAATAATAAAAAATTACACAAGATTCTTCTGAATCTCAAGACTTCCCTCTGTGGGTTCTTTAACTAACATTTTCAGCTGCATTCAATCCTTCATTGTCTCCAAAATCTATAAATCTATGTAACATTACAACAGTTTTTTAAAACCCGCCAAAGAGTTCAAGTGTTTACAGTGGTCCGTCAAATATAATATAAGTTTCTCTCATTCTGAAGTTTTGATCCTCCTGGTTTTTTATTTTCCTGGTCATTCTTGCCATCTCTGCATAATCCAATACAGTGGTACCTCGGGTTAAGTACTTAATTAGTTCCGGAGGTCCATACTTAACCTGAAGCATCACTTCAGCTAATGGGGCCTCCTGCTGCCGCCACGCCGCCAGAGCACGATTTCTGTTCTCATCCTGAAGCAAAGTTCTTAACCTGGAGCACTATTTCTGGGTTAGCGGAGTCTTTAACCTGAAGCGTATGTAACCTGAGGTACCACTGTAGTTTAATCTGCCAGTCCACCCTGGTAATGAATGGTTTAGTTAACCTTGGAGTAGCCTAGCCCTGGCTCTAGCTATTGCTACTCAGGCCTCTCATTGCATCTGAGCAGCGACAGGAATTGGCGCTGGGGTGAGTTAAAAATCGTTGTGGACCTTTAAAGGCACTATTGCCGAACTTCAAAATTCTGATTACTCTGACGGTCTGCCCCTTCTTAGAAGTCTCTCTCTCTCTCTCTCTCTCTCTCTCTCTCTCTCTCTCCCTCCCTCCTCCCTCTCTCTCTGTGTACCAGCTGACAGTCTTCATCCAATATCACATCTCTCTCATCTCTGCCACGTGTGCTTAATGTTTGGATGCGCTTTACTGTGTTAGGCTGCAGTCACAGGGTCAACAGGAACAGGGCAAGGTAAAGGTAAAGGACCCCTAGACGGTTAAGTCCAGTCAAAGGCTACTATAGGGTTGTGGCGCTCATCTCGCTTTCAGGCCAAGGGAGCTGGCGTTTGTCCACAGACAGCTTTCTGGGTCATGTGGCCTGCATGACTAAAATGCTTCTGGCGCAACGGGACACCGTGACGGAAACCAGAGTGCACAGAAACGCTGTTTACCTTCCCGCCACAGTGGTACCTATTTGTCTACTTGCACTGGTGTGCTTTCGAACTGCTAGGTTGGCAGCAGCTGGGCTTCAGTACCACTCTATCTAGCCCTAAATTTCTCAGAAGCTTGCCATCTACCATCTTAAATGAGCACGTTTCTCTATTCCACAGACTGAAAAGAAAACATAGCAGCGTAATTAAACATTTTAATAACCTTCATTCCGTTAGATCATTCTCAATGGGCCCAGGGCATACGTCCTCCCACTTTTTGCTCCATGACATTCCTTCACCTACTGTCACCGCACAACAGGAGATTGTACCGTGCGGCCTGAGTGGGCGAGGTGTTCAACTGAGTCAAGCCTGAGCTAGGTAACGGGCTCAAAACAAAAGATCCGCAAGTGAATTTATTTAATGAGATCAACTTCCCTGCAGAATTCACCGGGAGCTGCTGGGGTCACTGTTCATCCTCTGTAGCATCTTCTTCTAAGGAACTGTCTGGGTCCTCCTCGTCATCTATAGAGTCTTCAACGGCTTGGTTGTTCCAAATCACCGTCAAGTTCATGTTCTGCCGAGCCGGGGTCGCACCGTAGCGAAGGCCGCTGGCAAAGAGACATTGCCCCAGATTCCAGCAAATGACGTAATACACGGAAATCAGCCAGAGGACCATCCCCGCCAGGAAACTCACAACAAGCAGCCGGGCCGCCAGTAAGACGCACTGCTGTAGGGTCAGATTCTGCAAAGCATCCGGGAACAACTGGAGGAGGAAAGCCTTGAGATCCCAGCTGCCCTCCTTCACAAAGGTCTTGTGATGTTTGTGGATGGGCCCGTAACGGCTTCTGCGGGTGGGCGCCTTGTTTTCAACGAGGAGGGCCGACGGCTGAGCGCCCATCACCACCGTCCGATTTCCCTCTGCGTCCCACTTGGGCTCCAAGCTCCTGTTCTTATTGAGGCTCTTCTTCAGCTCCCTGGAGACATCGGGGCGCCCGATCTGCCGCAGGGCTCGCGCCAGGCGGTCCCAATCGATGGCGCCTCTCTGCAACTGCAGCCACTGCTTTAGGCCTTCTTTGCACTGGTCCATGTCGGATATGCCTTCCCGTTGGCCGGCAGGGTAGAGGTCCCCCTCTTCTGATGGCCACTGGGCATCCTTCTGAGGGGTGGCAAGCCGGATGTAGAGCTCGTGGCATTCCTCCGGGTTCAGGAGCTCCGAGACGCATCCTAGCACTGTGGCCTCGAGGTCATTAGCTGCCATCTTCACATAGGTCATGTGTGTTGCCAGCAAGAAGAGGGGGAGTCCAGTTAATGCCAACATGGTAGAGGAGATGGGGGTTATAGCTTAGGGTCAAGATCAGCTCTGATCTCCTACATTTAGCATGGGGTGTGTGTGGCTGCTGGACTTATCATGTTGCCCAGTGTCTCTGTGTCTTGCACACCCCTGTTCCTGCAGCCTCTCTGGGCCCCTATGAGGTCAGTGAAACCTCATAACCTGAGCTCACAGCTCCTGCTCAGAGATTACTGAAGCTTTTGCTAGGTGGGCTGCTGAGGATTGTATAGACTCCAAAGGATCACATCTGTTAAGTTGTGGGTGAGCATATCAGACGACACAGCAATTCTTCAAACAGCTCTTGTTTATTCACAGGCCAGAACAGAACTGAACTGAAGGGTTCAGCCAGCCTGCTTATATAGAGCTCCACTACAATGCAACAGTAACAACTTTCTGTAACTATCCAATCACTGAACGTCACTTTCAATCCCTTATTTGCATATGTGGACCTGAGTGAAAACTATCTACAGTATCCAGGGTGGCCCAGGGTGAGAAATTCAGTACATAACAACATCTGCCCGGATGTTTATGATCAGGAGCTGTGTTTACCTTGGTCAAACACCCACGGGTGATACTCATACTGACTGAGCTGTGATGCCTGGCACACAATTATCACAGGACCACCAGGAATAACTTTGTGGCGAGGTATGTTCAGTGGGTGGCTGGGTTCTAACAGCAGGGAGAGCCAACATGGTGCCCTTCAGATGTTATTGGACTACAACTCCCATCAGCCCCAGCGAAGGAGGCCAATGATCAGGGATGATGGGGGTTGTAGTCCAATATCGCCCGGAGGGTGTCCCATTGGCTACCCTTGTTGCAAAGCACACACAGTAGGAAATTGTTATGGGGAATGGAAAAGATGGAATCTGGGAGTTTAATACAAGCAGGGGACTCCGCTACATCAGTGAAGAAACAGTGATTTGAATGCAACACCAGATGGCGCCAGAGAGCAGGAACTTTTAAAACACGATTTTCCATATAGATTTTTTTTTCTTGTGTTATAACAATCTAAATTCTGGCTTATTTATAGTGGGGGTTTTCCTGTGTCTAGATCCACCCCAGGACTGTGTGGCTGATGGAAAAGATATGATGTGTATAAGGCCATTCTCGTAGCTACGGGACCGCATCTCCTGGTATGTCCCATGGAGGACCTTAAGGTCCATAAATAGCAACACCCAAGAGGTCCCGGGCCCTAAGGAAGTTAGATTAGCTTCAACCAGAGCCAGGGCCTTCTCAACACTGACTCCGGCCTGGTGGAACGCTCTGTCTCATGAGACCAGGGCCCTGCGGGATCTGATTTCTTTCCACAGGGCCTGTAAGACAAGAGTTGTTCCGCCTGGCCTTTGGCTTGGAGTCAATTTGATTCCCTCCCCCTCTTTCTTTTTTCTTTTTCCTTTCTCCTATGAAGAGGCTGCATTGTAATGTTTTAATGTTGTATTTTAATCTTTTTAAATTGTATTTTAATCAACTTGTTTTTATTATTGGTTGTTAGCCACCCTGAGCCCGGTCTTGGCTGGGGAAGGTGGGGTATAAATTATTATTATTATTATTATTATTATTATTATTATTATGATCATAGGAAGGGTCTCTTGAAGCCACTCCTCTGCCAGGAATCTGGCTGCTCCCTCTTCACTTTCTCCCTCCTTTGTTCACATTCCATTCTTCAAGCTAAATGCCATGCTAAGGCTGGCGCTGCCATTATCCACATTTCTAACCCTTTATCGTTGTTTCTTGGATTTTGTTTGGTTTGTTGACTGCTTCTCTCTCTCTCTCTCTCTCTCTCTCTCTCTCTCTCTCTCTCTCTCCATCAGTGTTAAACAACAGGAGTCCTGATCACAGATCCCATATAAAGGCAAAGGTAAAGGGACGCCTGACCGTTAGGTCCAGTTGTGGCCAACTCTGGGGTTGTGGCGCTCATCTCGCTTTATTGGCCGAGGGAGCCGGCGTACAGCTTCCGGGTCATGTGGCCAGCATGACTAAGCTGCCTCTGGCAAACCAGAGCAGGGCACGGAAACGCTGTTTACCTTCCCGCCAGAGCGGTACCTATTTATCTACTTGCACTTTGGCGTGCTTTCGAGCTGCTAGGTTGGCAGGAGCAGGGACCGAGCAATGGGAGCTCACCCCGTCGCGGGGATTCGAACCGTCGACCTTCTGATCGGCAAGTCCTAGGTGGCCCTAAATTGCATATGTTTCTTTGTCATTGCACTTTTATTACGGAGAGGCAAAATACGTCAATTTCAGTTTCTATTTTTTTCTGTCTTAAGTTCACTTGTTCACACTCAGTTTGCTTCTTCTTCTTTTTTTAAAAAAAGTCCCTGTGAAAGTTCTTCAGCACTGTAGTGCGAATTACTTCTAAAACACATCTCTTTGTCTGCAATTTCCCCTAATGTACACATTTTCGCAAAGCCACTTTCCTTTCTGTAATGCATTCTTGTATGTTGTTTCCATCAACGTGCATTTACGATCACATTTCTAATCACTGCTGGTGTTTCACGCTTGGGTTTCTTTGCACTGTAGAGCAAAGTTGTGCGTGCTACACTAAGAAAGGGACGGATCTTTAGCGCAGAAGGAACAAAAGTCACCAGAGGGTTGTGTGAATGACCATGGATGGTGTGTGTGTGTGTGTGTGTGTGTGTGTGTGTGTGTGTATTTGGGACCTTTCTAGGTACCAAATTCCACCCTACCCCCCCACTTGCAAGATGAAGCCATTCTTTGGACATGGGAGCATGGGACTCGGGCACTAAATCATAGCCAACCTTCTGTAGGAATTAAAGACCTGATCTTTCACCTTTCTGATCAGGGTGTGGTGGAAACAGCGAATCTGGTGGTCTGATTTGAGGTCAGCTGCCCTTCAGTGCTTGGTCATCACCATCACAAAAAGGGCACTATAATTTAGCCAGGAAGGGAAGTTGGCCGATTGATTTAGATCCCTGGAGGTGTCTCCTCTAACCTCACCCCTCTCAGAACCAGGTCAGGGCTGGGTTATGGGCAAAGTGCAGCAAGCTGGAAGGGGGTCTGAAATCCACCTTCCTGCAGCTGGTGTATGAACACCATAGCTCCTGTGTCTTTCCTTGTGGACAAGTAACCAAGCCTCCTCCGAACAGAATTATTTGACCTACTCAGTGGCCATTGGAACAAGTTAGGAAGGGATTAGCAGCGAATCGTCCTTCTTGGTATCATTCCCGCCCCCTTTTGATTACTCATATACAGTGGTACCTTGGGTTACATACGCTTTGGGTTACATATGCTTCAGGTTACAGACTCCGCTAACCCAGAAATAGTACTTTAGGTTAATAACTTTGCTTCAGGATGACAACAGAAATCGTGCTCCAGCAGCGTGGTGGCAGCGGCAGGCCCCATTAGCTAAAGTGGTGTTTCAGGTTAAGAACAGTTTCAGGTTAAGAACGGACCTCCGGAACGAATTAAGTACTTAACCCGAGGTACCACTGTATTTATTACCTCTGCCCTTTGCCTTTTGGTACCCAAATGCAGTTTACATATTGCATTAGGAGCTTGAACTGAAAAGATATTTGAGTACCGGGGTAAGTGTAATGCAACAAGAAATTAAAATGTGGTTCAGGTAAACAGCGGAGGGGCTTGATTTGTGCTGGAGAGTTGTGTTGCTCTGGAAAATTCATTTTATCAGATGTTATTCCATCGGTACTACACCCCAGTCAAGAGGAAGCTTAGAGGTGGAGATGTAATAAAAGCACTTTAAGCATATTTGGAAGTGGGGTTTTTTTTGAAATAAAAACAATCAAATGCTTGATGAACTTAAAGAGGTGAGCGATGGGAATAAATAGTATTGATGCAAGGTGATTAGTGCAATGATTTGGGTTGCTACAAGCCACTGGGAACAACGAGAAAATTGTGACAGGCAGCACTGATGTATAAGCAAATTGACATATTATAAAACATTGTGGGTTGGTTAAGAAACAATAAAAGAACCTTTTGGCAATTGGCGGCCTTTTCTTAGATATTGTAGCATAGCAAATCTATTGGAAAATGCGAGGCAAGAAGTGTTGAATGTGATATAGAAGTATTATTGAACATGCCAAACAGAATATAGATTTTTGAGTTAATTTTTATGAGCTCCCCTTTAATTTACTAAATTGGATCCCTTATTTTATTGCTTTTTTCCTCTAGTGGTCCTTCGCTAGAAGGAATAATTTGTAGAATGTGTACTCCTTGTATGGACGTCCTAAATGTTTTTGTGGCGTAATGCAAATGTAAATAAAAATCTATGAAACTGCATTCTAGCAGTTAAAGGAGCTACTTAGGGTGTTTCCCGACAGGGGCTCAATATTAGAAATGGGTCATTGAGATATCGCAAATGTTGGGAGCAGGTTTTTTTATTTAGGTGTCAGATTTCCCCCAGAAAGGGAAAATCCAAAGTAAATAGGGGGTGGCGAGTGTTAAGTTGTGGGTGAACATATCAGATGACACAGCGATTCTTCAAACAGCTCTTGTTTATTCACATGTCAGAACAGAACTGAACTGAAGGGTTCAGCCAGCCTGCTTATATAGAGCTCAACTACAAAGCAACAGTAGCAACTTTCTGTAACTATCCAATCACTGAACGTCACTTTCAATTCCTTATTTGCATATGTGGACCTGAGTAAAAACTATCTACAGTATCCCCCTGCTGGCCCAGGGTGAGAACTTCAGTACATAACAGCAGGGGTTGGGAGAGGGCTGGCCTTTTGATGCCAACAACATTGTGTTGGAGTTGCAAAATAAATGATTCCGCATCAAATACTCATCTGGAAGTACCTTGACAAAAGCACCCTTGTGTTAGGGGACCAGCCAGCAATAAATCACACCGTGTATGTGAAGTTAACTCTATATGAGCAGAAACAAGGCCTGCTCAGGGGAGTCATGCCTAATGAGCACAGCAACTCTTCTCAGTAGCTCTTGACCCAATGAGGTCCCCTGGGTCCTTCCCAAGAAATCTGAGACTCCATTGATGTGCCTATCTTTGCCACTCCCTCTCCATCCTATTTCTGGTCCTTGAAGACCAGGAAGGAGGGAAGCTTGTCACAGCATGACACCCAATTTGGGGTGAATATGCACAAATGCAGCTACACAAACAAGTTGGGCACAAACTAATGTGGAAATGAATTAGACCTTATGTGCTGGAGAAGCTGTTTATTGGTTGGGAATGCGCTTCCAAATTGAAGACCTAGTAGAATCATGTCCCAGATGACTTCAGAAATAAAACCCTGAAACAGCTGATGGTGAGTCATGAAATTCCGAAAAGACATTTGGTAGAAGCAGGGCACGGTTTTGAAGGAATCTTCTTCAGGCTGGTTACTATTCCAGACAAATGGATGTATGTTTTCTTGAGGACATCACAAGTAAATCAGTAATCAAACATTCCATATCTCTGTTGACAAGCCATAGTAGACCACAAGCAATCAGAAGTGGTTTCACACTTGGATTTTGATCCAGAAATTTTCAGCATAATTGCCAAAGAAAAGAGGAGGACGTCCGTTATTTTCAGTCCAAACCAGGCCTTCTCAGGGTCCTGGAAAGTCCACTTCCAGCTTTCAAGGCCCCAAATCAGTGGGGGCTAGTGCCCTCTGGAGCCAGAGGGATTTCTAGGAGGTCAAGGGGCCATTGCCAATGAGGTCACAGGGGCTCCGGTTTTCTCCCCATCCTCTTCCCTTGTAAAGGTACTTAAGCACTGCAATTTTACAAACACTTAGGACCTAACACAACTGAGAAGTTTGGTTCAGACACGCTCCCTGCTGACAAAGCTGCTTCTGCAGTAAGAGGAAAATTATGTGGTCTCCATCTGCTCACTGAATCGTAGCATTGTAGAGTTTTTCTGCCTAGGTGCAGATGGGTCTAACAATACTTTTGGACTGAGACTGGCTGAGTGGCGCAGAAAACTCATTGATCAGAGAATGAGAGAGTTCCATAAATTTATCCAGGGGGAGCATCTCTTAAGTACAAATGGATTACAGAAGGATGTGTCGAACCGGAAGAATGTAAAATGGAGTAATTTCTAATGTGGCTATTATGATAAAATGATTTATTTATTTTTAAGGAGGGTGCCATTACCATTGCCAAGGGCGCAAGGGACACTCTGGCATCAGAACTCCCAACAGTGCCAGGGAATTGGTCCTAGACATCATTTTTATTTTCTACAATGGAAAATTAAAATGGAAGCTAGACCTGTTCAAACCCTGACAAGACACTGCTGCATGAAATCCCAGGCAGCCACTGCCAGTCACTGTAGACAGGTGTAGCCAACCTAGTGCATTTGAGATGTTGTTGAACTACAACTCCCATCATCCCTGGCCATTGGCCTTGCTGGCTAGGACCATTGGGAATTGTAGTTGAAGACCTCTTGATCACACCAGGTTAGCTACCCATGGTGTTTCCCAAACTTGGGCATCCAGCTGTTCTTAGACTACAGTTCCCATCACTCCTGACCACTGGTCCTGCTAGCTAGGGATGGTGGAAGTTGTAGTCCCAAAACAACTGGAGACCCAAGTTTAGGAAATACTGGTAGGCAACACTGAACTAAATGCACCAGTGGCCTGAGTCTGTGTAAGGGAGTGAATATAACACTTGTTTATTTATTAGAAATATGTAGAAACTTCTAAATATTTAGGAACAGCATGGCAGCATATAGTTTATTATAGGTGTTCTATTAAAATGTTTGTTCAATAGGATGCATCAAGCCACGCCCAAATGGTATTGTAACATTATGAATCTCTATTGTGTGCCCCCACAGGGTGTTTCCAGACAGAGGGTTTAATTTTGCAAATATTGATCCATTGCAAGCAGGTCATTGGCAACATTTTTTTAACAAACTCATTGGATATCCCTCAGAAAGGGTAAATCTGGAAGGGGGCAAATACGGGTTGGCATTTTGATGATGTGGATGCTGCAAAAAACCTATCTGGGCTAAAAATCATAGAATCATAGAGATGGAATGGACCACGAGGGTTGTCTCATCCAACCTCCTCCAATGCAGCAATCTTTGGCCCAACATGGAGCTTGAACCCATGAATCTCTTGCTCTACCAACTGAGCTATCCCACAAGCTATGGAAGACTTCCCTTTTCCCCATCAGCCGCTGTTTGGTGTGTCTGTTTGTAGGTACCAAATAAATCCCAACTTCAGGGCTGAGCCTCTCTCTCTGAATCACCCCTCATGCCCCTCAAAGCCAGGAGAGCGAAGGCTGGAAGGGGCGCCTCTCTCTCTCTCTCTCTCTCTCTCTCTCTCTCTCTCATCCCCAAACACACATGCACACGCATAAATGCTCTGGTGGGATCTCTGAGCCTCATGAATAAGCAAACAAAAGTGGCCGACTCTGGCCTCCCTCTGTTACGATGAATCAAAGCCCCACAGCCCAGAGTTGCTTCGAGAGGAGGGAAGGGGTGTGACGCCGCGAGCGACCCAGGGGCTGCAGGCATTTAGTGTGACTAACAGATTTACGAGGGGGAGGGAGCCCAGTGGCCGCATCGCATTGCCTTTTTAATGAGCTCTCCAGCCCATACAGTAGCCTCTTTGTAGCGGACAATGTAGCAGACATAAATTTTTGAGGGATGAAGGGGGTGGGTTGGGGGCGCTTCTGAAAGATTGCTACGCCAATCTCTGAGCCTACATTGTCCACCCGAGAGCACCCTCGGTTGGGCTGCCAGGAGGGCGAGATCAAGGCCTTGCCCCCCATCAATATCCCCCCATTTTCCTTGGGGAAGTTGTGTGGGATGCTCTGTCAGGTCTTCCTGGATGGAGCCACACGCTTACAGGTGTTGCTGCGCCTGATTTGTGGCCTCTGATGGAGCGGCCTCTGGGGAAGAAGGACGACACTGTTGCTGGAGGGGCATTTCCTGGTCAGAGATCATGGTGAAGAGGGAAAGGCCACGGGCCCAAGGGACAGGACAGCGCGGGGCAGTCCAAGGGCAGAGGGAGATTAAAGGTTATGGGGCTGGCGCTTGTTGGAGACAAAAGGCAAGGCTCGGTGGATCACAGGGCTAATCAAATCTGGAAGTGTTTTATATCCTCGCACACATGCATGCACAGACATAAGAGGCAACAACCTCAGGACAACCCCGCCAAATCTGGCATGGGAGTCCGCTCCCTCCGGCGTCCTATTTCCAGTGGTAGCCAGCCCACCCGACGCTTCAGGGAAGCCTACAAGCTGGGAGCGATGGCAACGGACGTCCTCCATGGTTTGCTTCCCCAGCAACTGGTCTTTGCAGATAAAAAGGTAAAGGGGCCCCTGACCACTAGGTCCAGTCGTGGCCGACTCTGGGGTTGCGGCACTCATCTCGCTTTATTGGCTGAGGGAGCCGGTGTACAGCTTCCAGGTCATGTGGCCAGCATGACTAAGCCGCTTCTGGCGAACCAGAGCAGTGCATGGAAATGCTGTTTACTTTCCAGCCAGAGCGGTACCTATTTATCTACTTGCACTTTGATGTGCTTTCGAACTGCTAGGTTGGCAGGAGCAGGGACCGAGCAACAGGAGCTCACTCCGTCGCGGGGATTCGAACCGCCGACCTTCTGATCGGCAAGTCCCAGGCTCTGTGGTTTAACCCACAGCGCCACCCGCGTCCCTGTCTTTGCAGATACACTGCCTTTGAAGGTGGAGGTTCCATTTGGCAGCTGTAGCCGTAGCAGCTCTGGACAAGTGCCAGGAGTGGCTCACTGCCACAGACCCGGCTCCCTGGCCGTGGCATGCACTTGGTACAGCGCAGGGGAGAGGTGGAATGGTGAGGTCAAGGCAGGGCAGGTGCCCTGGCAGAGCCAAACCGGTGCCCCCTCCAGTTGTGACCTCAGAGTCCAGCAGCACTCAAGACTTGGAACCTGAGGCTGTAGAGTCTCCAGCTGAGGAGCTGAATTCAGAGCCCGAACTGGTCCAGGACCTCGAGCCTGCTGCTTGTATGAATTTTTTTTAAAAAAGCTTTAATGAAAACTGAGCGCACAGCACAAAACTCTTAATCTCAGGGTTGTGGGTTTGAGCCCCACACTGGGCGAAAGATTTCTGCGTTGCATAGATGACCCTTGTGGTCCCTCCCAGTTCGAAGATTCTTCTATGAAAGCATGGGTGTGCATACAAATTTGAACCTGCACATAAAAAATACAGTGTGTGTGCTCCCTACTATTTGTATTACCTGTATACTGGAGTGGGGAATGTGTTGCTCTCTAGATGTTGTTGAACTCCACACAGTCAACATAGCCAATGACCAGAGATGATGGGAGTTGTAGACTGGCAACATCTGCAAGATCACCAGTTTCCCATCACTGCTGTATATAGTCATTTGTTGTTGCTGTTTAGTCATTTAGTCGTGTCCGACTCTTCGTGACCCCATGGACCAGAGCACGCCAGGCACTCCTGTCTTCCACTGCCTCCCGCAGTTTGGTGAAACTCATGCTGGTAGCTTCGAGAACACCATCCAACCATCTCGTCCTCTGTCGTCCCCTTCTCCTTGTGCCCTCCATCTTTCCCAGCATCAAGGTCTTTTCCAAGGAGTCTTCTCTTCTCATGAGGTGGCCAAAGTATTGGAGCCTCAGCTTCACAATCTGTCCTTCCAGTGAGCACTCAGGGCTGATTTCCTTCAGAATGGAGAGGTTTGATCTTCTTGCAGTCCATGGGACTCTCAAGAGTCTCCTCCAGCACCATAATTCAAAAGCATCAATTCTTCGGCGCTCAGCCTTCCTCATGGTCCAGCTCTCACTTCCATACATCACTACTGGGAAAACCATAGCTTTAACTATACGGACCTTTGTTGGCAGTATATAGTCATACACACACACATATATATGTATGCACATTTCTTCCCTTCCTTCCTGGGCACTGAATCAAATTTCCCCCCATCCCTACCTAATCTTAAACTGTTAAGCATATATCTGTGTATGTCTGTTTTGGGAAACTGGGATGCGCAGATGTGGACGAGTTGGGTCAGAGGGAAATTACATGCAAAAAAGAACAGACAGTGATGGTTACCTGGAAGCTTAGATGAGTGGGGCAATTTTGCAGACCTGACAAAAAAAGAAGAAGAAATCTTTAGGGGAAAGAAAGATGGGATTCCACAACCCATCATTGTTCCCATCACCCTCCATGGGTGATTAAGCAAAGCAGGGAGCAGCCTGACTTTGCTGGGATGTGACCGAAAAAAAGGGAGAGTTTCGGAGTGTCCGTAGAATATGGTAGCCGTTCTCTTGGCAGACCCCAAATCACTGCTTTTGTCTAAACCTGCAGATCTGACTTTTCTTTTCCTGTCTCCCGAAAACCTCTTTGAATTTCTGGCACGAAGTGATTGTGGGATGTGATCCATGAGAAGCAGCCAAGTACAACATTCCTTGTAATTGCTAGAGAAGACATGCGAGGGAATGTTTGGTCCAGCCAGTCTAAATTTCCTGTTCCTCCTGGCTGGAGCATCCTTCCTTTTGCATGTGATAGAAGGTGGGCGTGACCTAACCTGTCCAGGTAACAAAAGGACGAGTCACGCAGCACACCTCCCTCTTTTTGACTTCCTTCTGTGTTTGACCAGCTTCTAGCTAGGACTGCTCTGCTAGCTCTCAGCTGGCAGAAGCACTTAGATTATTTCCCCATATGGGGGAGAGCCACATGTACATATTTGTAACTAAGTCTGCCTTCAGGGATCCAACTGTGAACTGATGTAAGTAAACTTCTTTTACTGACTTTGGAAAAGATTGTCACATCTCTTTATTCTTTTAAGAGGGATTCAAGGGAACTTACCAGGAACGTACAATTCAATATGAGTCAGACTGGATTGTATACTACAGTGGAAACTCTACTTACAACCATAATCCGTTCTGGAGGTCTGGTAATAACTAGAAACGTGAAAAGTAGAGGCACACTCTTCCATAGAAAGTAATGGAAAAGTGAATTGATCCGTTCTAGATGATGAAAAACACCACCTAAAACAGCAATTTAACATGGATTTTACTGTCTAATGAGCCCATAGATCTATAAAATGAAGGCAATAATCAATGTACTGTACTATAAAATAAAGAAGACAATATTGTAGAAGAAAAATGATATCCCCCCCCCTTACGTGCACTGAGGGTGGGTGGGCTTACCTGGCTACAAGCTGGGGGTGGGTCAAGGGTCAGTAAAGAGCAGATTCACTTCAGCCAGGGTCACTTTTTTTTCTTGCCAGGCCAGGTTCTTCTCTGGACTTCCTCAGGTTAGTTCCTCGGTGGGGTTTGGGGCTGCAGTGCGCCCTGCTGTGCCTCTTGCAGGTGGCACCTCTTCCACAGCTTCGGGGGTGGGATGGGGGCCCTCTCCCTGGTGGCGGAGGCCTCAGAGCTACTCCACAGCCGGCCGGGCGAGCTCCGGGCTGCTGGCAAGGCCTCTGTTCATATCTAGAGGAAAGTTCATAAGTCGAAGCCCCTATTGAAGGTCATAAATGGAATCATACGTACGTAAGTCGAGGTTCCACTGTTGTGAGAGGCTCACACGAGCCTGCAACCAGCTATCTGCTGTGCATATAAAAAGGGGGGAATGTAACTCTGCTGCATAAAGGAACTTGCTAGTGCAAGTTAGTAAAGGTAAAGGGACCCCTGACCATTAGGTCCAGTCATGACTGACTCTGGGGTTGCGGCGCTCATCTTGCTTTATTGGCCGAGGGAGCCGGCGTACAGCTTCTGGGTCATGTGGCCAGCATGACTAAGTCGCATCTGGTGAACCAGAGCAGCGCACGGAAACAGTGTTTACCTTCCTGCCGGAGCGGTACCTATTTATCTACTTGCACTTTGACATGCTTTCGAACTGCTAGGTTGGCAGGAGCAGGGACCAAGCAACGGGAGCTCACCCCGTCGCGGGGATTCGAACCGCCAACCTTCTGATTGGCAAGTCCTAGGCTCTGTGGTTTAACCCACAGCGCCATCTGAACATTCCCACAGTGATTCTCAATTATGGCTTTAGGCTATGCACGAAGACCCAAGTGGCTGAGGGATGGTCTCTTCCCCCATAAAAGCCCTACAGAGCTGAGCGGCTGATGGCGAAAATTTCCCCATGACAGAGGCAGGAAACTCTGCCTGTCAGGAGGGGGAAAGTCCCACAATGGAGCCCAAATATCTGTCACACTCGGATGACCACCTTCCAGCGACAATGGGACCAGGGAGCAGAGAATCTGCCTTGCTGGAGGATTTGGGGAGGCAGGAACAATAATCCCTTTTGTCCCATCCCACAAGGTAGCGTCATGCTGGCTTAGCTCCCTCGACCAGCGCCCCGCTCCCTTTATAAATGGTGCCTGACAATTTCACCCCGAGATACATTTCGCCATAACCTTCAGTACAGATGTGAGCTATCTCGATGCTGCAATGCATCTCATAGCCACCTGTCAGTCAGTAAAACACAGCAGTGAGAAGATATGTCATTTACCATCCTCGACAGCCTATCTCAGCATTTTGATGTGCTTTATCAAAGAGTTACCTGTGAGAGCTGCGACAAAGAAGTAAACATCGGAGAGCTTCCAAGTCCCTGACCTAGTGGTCAGGGTTCCCTTTAACTCTAGGTTCTAAACTGGATCACTAAAATGGTTCAGTTTTTGCAACTCTTTAAATATAGGTAATAAACTTTGGAATATGTTGAAAGCGATTTCTGAACTAGTGGGACAGTTCAGCTCAGAAAGAACAACAACAAGTATTGTTGTTTTGTGTGTGTGTGAGAGAGAGAGAGAGAGAGAGAGAAAGAGAGAGAGAGAGATGGCGAAGCTGTTGGCCAGGGGGCTGATGGGAGTTGGAGTTTAGCAACATCTGGAGGTGATTCTCAGCCCCTATTTAAATGGACGAACATCACAATCCTATAAATATCTGCTCAGCCTCTATGATCCTTTATACACTTAACTGGGATTAAGTCCCATTGACCTCTGTGGGGATAGGCATGCATAAGATTGCGTTGGAACTATCCAATTCAAAACAGGGGTGGTTGATGTCCCTTACGGATGGTCAGGTGGAAGGTTTCATGGACAGGTTGGATGTAGAGGAATACAGTGGTGCCCCGCAAGACGAATGCCTCGCAAGACGGAAAACCCGCTAGACGAAAGGGTTTCCGTTTTGGAGGTGCTTCGCAAAACGAATTTCCTATGGGCTTGCTTCGCAAGACGAAAATGTCTTGCGAGTTCCTGCGGGTTTTTTTTCCTCCCCCCCTTTTTCTAAGCCGCTAAGCCACTTAACAGCTGATCCGCTAAGCCGCTTAACAGCTGATCCGCTAAGCCGCTTATCAGCTGATCCGCTAAGCTGCTAAGCCGCTTATCAGCTGATCCGCTAAGCCGCTAATGGGCTTGCTTCACAAGACAAAAAAACTGCAAGACGAAGAGACTCGCGGAACGGATTCTTTTCGTCTTGCGAGGCACCACTGTAATGGGAGGCACCCCCTAGGCTTGATGCTCTATGTGGGGGAACTGGCCTAAATCTGGCGCTGTGGGAGTTGTTGGTACCCCACCATTCCCCTCATAGGGTTACACATCTCAGGGCACTTTTACAGTCAAGCTCTCGTCCCAGGGAACTCTGGGAAATGTAGCCTGCTCCCTTCTGAAGCCATATACCCATCCCCAGGCTCCAGGCCCTCCCTGACTCTGCCCCAGATCCTCCTTGAGTGCTTTTGGCTGACTGAAGTGGTACTATTTTCAGCTTCGTAAGCTAGAACTTGAGTTAACAGAAGGAGCAGAGAAAGACTGGGGAAACTGAGAAGACGTGACAGGAAGTGGAAGATAAAAGGAACCATGGAAGGAGTGGAAGGGAAGTCCGCCAATGACTTCCTTCCTTCCTTCCTTCCTTCCTTCCTTCCTTCCTTCCTTCCTTTTGGGGTGTAATAGAATATGTAATATGTAATTTTCCTTTTCCTATTACTTTCAGAGTTTTTTTTGTTTTGTCTTTTATTGTGTCAATACATATCCTAAATGCAAATAATAATAATAATAATAATAATAATAATAATAATTTTGTTGTTGTTTAGTCGTTTAGTTGTGTCCGACTCTTCGTGACCCCATGGACCAGAGCACACCAGGCACTCCTCACTCCTGTCTTCCACTGCCTCCCGCAGTTTGGTAAGACTCATGTTTGTAGCTTTGAGAACACTGTCCAACCATCTCGTCCTCTGTCGTCCCCTTCTCCTTGGGCCCTCCATCTTTCACAACATCAGGGTCTTTTCCAGGGAGTCTACTCTTCTCATGAGGTGACCAAAGTATTGGAGCCTCAGCTTTAGGATCTGTCCTTCCAGTGAGCACCCGGGCTGATTTCCTTCAGAATGGATCGGTTTGATCTTCTTGCAGTCCATGGGACTCTCAAGAGTCTCCTCCAGCACCATAATTCAAAAGCATCAATTCTTCTGCGATCAGCCTTCTTTATGGTCCAGCTCTCACTTCCATACATCACTACGGGGAAAACCATAGCTTTTACTATACGGACCTTTGTTGGCAAGGTGATGTCTCTGCTTTTTAAGATGCTGTCTAGGTTTGTCATTGCTTTTTTATAATAATAATAGAAAATGAAATATGTCCTTGAAGTGTACAAAAGTAAGAGGACACCCATTGTTCTGCGCACTTTTGATTCTGGTTTGCACACTAATGGTATGCAGTTCTGGAAGACTTCCCTCAATAGAATTATTATCATTATCATTATCATTATCATTATTATTATTATTACCCTGCCCATCTGACTGGGTTGCCCTCTTGGTTCCTCAACACGGGGGCAGATGCTCCTTCAGTCCTCTACAGGTGACAAATGCAGCTGTGGGTAATCTTCCCTCTAGAAACAAGTGCAGAAATAATCGGGGAGGTCTGTTCTTCTTCTATGCCTCACACAGGACTCCTCAAATGGCTGCCATTACTTTTGCATGCCTTACCAGTGAACAGGAAGTATTCCTGGGAGAGATATGGAATGGGATAGACGGTGGAGGCCTTGCAATGTGTGCTGCCTCCATCTGTACGTGCCATCTCTGTTAAGTTGTGGGTGAACATATCAGACGACACAGCGATTCTTCAAACAGCTCTTGTTTATTCAGAGGCCAGAACAGAACTGAACTGAAGGGTTCAGTCAGCCTGCTTATATAGAGCTCCAGTACACATAATTGTAACAACTTTCTAAAACTATCCAATCACTGAATGTCACTTTCGATCCCTTATTTGCATAACTATCTAAAGTATCCCCCTGCTGGCCCAGGGAGAGAACTTCAGTACATAACAATCTCTATTTATTTTATAGGAATTGTCGTGGATTAACAAAGACACTCTGTGACAAACTGAGGTAGTAAATGACTGTATGGGGGGAAAAAAACCCTTCCCTACCCTCATTTAATACAGCCTCATCTGTCTTCTTCTCTTCCTCATATACAGTTCCATCACTGACTTGCCAAGGCATTCCTCCTGCCCAGCCTTTAATTAGGACTTTCTGAAACAATCCCCCAGAAAACAAACATGAACAGGGATTTATTTATTTTTCTGAGGGGAGGGGGACCACAACGTGTCAACAGCACTGCCTTGTAAAACCCTCTTTGGAAATTCCAATCTATATGCACTAACTCTCTGCTTCTGCCTTCCCCACTCATGTACTCTAAAGGCTATAAACGCCTGTAATATAAAATGGATCTCTGCTCAGTCTCCCAAGGGAGAACGAGAGCTCAGTTCATCTGTTGTGTCCTTCCTAGGCTACAGAGGGTATTTGCTGTGTGGCGATGGAGGACCCCTCCAAACTGGTGGTTGTTTGCAGCTGTGTTCTGCAACTTGTCACTGATGCAATGATGGGACGTTAGTGGTGTATTAGTACAGAACTATTAAGGGACACGGGTGGTGCTGTGGGTTAAACCACAGAGCCTAGGAATTGCCGATCAGAAGGTCGGCGGTTCGAATCCCCACGACAGGGTGAGCTCCCGTTTCTCGGTCCCTGCTCCTGCCAACCTAGCAGTTCAAAAGCACCTCAAAGTGCAAGGAGATAAATAGGTACCTGTCAGAGCTGCCTCCAGGTCCCAGCTCACAGAGGACCAACGCTAGGCTGTAGTTATGTACAAAAGTCTTTATTGAGATTCAGTCTCCATTTCAAAGCCGCAGCGTGCAGCTCTACGTCCCGACCTTAGACCGGCGAAGTCCTGTCTGAGTCTCCTCCCCCTCCACACCAGTTTAAGACTCTCGCTTTGCTCCACCTCTTCCTAAATTCCTTTCTCCTCTGGGCCCTCCTGCCCGCTAGGGTCTCATCCTTCCTGGACTCCTCTGACGCTGACCCTGACGATTCTTGCCCCTCCTTCCGGCGGGCTTTAGGACCTGGTTCCCTATCCGGGCTACCTTCTGTGCCGCTCGCCTGTACCTTTGAACTTGGCGCGCGCGCCCAGCCTGCAACTTTCCTCTTAACCGTTAACTCGCTCTCCGATGGAGGCGTGGTCCACCCTGACTCATCTTCTCTCGCTGGTGGTGCATATGTGGGCTCTGACACCTGGGACTCCTCCCCCCCACTACGCTCTGGTGGGGAAGCTGGTCCTGATTTGCAACTGCTGCTCTGGGAGTCCCCGCTGGCCCCTTGCTTCTGGGGTGTCCCCCTTGGGTCGCCCCTTGCCCTGCCCATCGGCGCCCCCTTCTGTGAATCTTCCGATTCGCTGGAGAGGCTCATGGAATCTATCGGGCTGCTGTCATATTCTCCTACGCTGCCCTCGGATTGCTCCCCCTCGCTTTCCATCTCCTCTCCTCCCTGCGCTCCCGCTGAGTCCCTGACATCCATCCCCCCCTCGAAGCCCCCCCTTCCCCCCTCCCCCTCTTCTGGCGTGGGTTCCGGGTGCTCCAATGCTGTGGGGGTGCATGCCGGATACCGGTCTTCCCCCCTGGCATGCTGCCAGTCCGTGACGGGTACATCGACGTCGCTCTCCTCCGCTTCCATCTCGTTGCCGGCATGCTCGAAACCAGGATCCTCCCCCAACCCGTCCATGCCCCCTTGTTCCCCCATTTCCTCTGGGTAGTCTGCGTGCCAGGGCCCTCTGAGCAGTCTCCTGCGCCACTCCTCCTCGGGTTGAGTGTCCCACCAATAAGAGCGCTCCGCACCCAAGTCTGAGACCGACCCCTCCGGCGAGGTAGTCTCTGGAACCGTCTCCTCAGCCGAGGAGAACCCCTGAAACGTACTGGCTGAGAGTGTGGGGGTGAAAAGATATTCGTCAAAATAATCCTCCGGCATGGGCCTGTGTGGGAAGAGTGCGTGGAACTCGTCTTTGAGGTAGTGCTCCTCCACCGCATAGTACGGCACCCAGCTGTTGGCGCTGGCCGGGGCACCTTCCCTTGCGATGAGATATTCGACTCCCTCTTCCCCCCATCTCGAGTCCAAAATCTCCGTCACCTCGTTGAGTGGCCCCGCCCTCGGCGACCCCCCTGTCATGGGTGCATCTCTAAGCGGACTGGGAGCTGTTCCTGGCTCCTGAAACCTGTGAGGTGCCTTGTAGGGCGTTAGCACCGATCTATGAAAGACCGGGTGCATTCTGGAACCCTCCGGTAGTGTCAAACGGAAAGCCACTGGGTTGATCTGTGCCTCGACTAGGTAAGGGCCCAACTGCTTGTGTCCTAGCTTCTTCTTAGCTAAGGATCTGGCCGGCACTGCCTGGGCCGCTAACCAGACCCAGTCCCCTACCCGTATGTCCTCCCCCACTCTTCTGTGTTTGTCTGCTTGCATCTTGTATACGTGTTTTGCTAGGTCTAACTGTCTACGGAGCTGTTCATGGACCTCCTGTAACTCCTCTGCCAATGCCTCTGCTCCCTGCGGCTCCCCCTCCCCCTCTTTCTCTAAGCCCGGGAAGGTCCTGGGATGTCGCCCGTGGTTGGCAAAAAACGGTGTCACCCCCGTGGACACGTGTTGTGTGTTGTTGTAGGCAAACTCGGCCAGGGGCAGATAGTCCACCCAGGTCGAGGGCTGCTGGTTGGCGTAACATCTCAGGTACTGCTGCATGACGGCGTTGACCCTCTCCGCTTGTCCGTTGGTCTGCGGGTGTCTTGCCGACGCTAGGTTGACCTTGACGTTCAGGATCCCCATCAGCTTCCGCCAGAAACTCGAGATGAACTGGCGCCCCCTGTCAGACAGGATAGACCGTGGCAGGCCGTGTACCTTGAACACGTGGTCTATGAACAGCTTGGCCGTCTGTTCCGCTGTGGCCACCTTCGCGCAAGGAATGAAGTGCGCCATCTTGGTGAACATGTCGACTACCACGAGTACTGCTGTTTTGCCCCTTGAGCTGGGCAGGTCAGTGACAAAGTCCAAGGCTACCCTCTCCCACGGTTCGGACGGGGTCTGTAGCGGTTCTAACAGTCCCGCCGGCGGTCTGTGTACTGGCTTGGCCCTTTGGCAGGTGTCGCACCTCGTGACGTATTCCGCGACTTCTCCCCGCATCTTGGGCCACCAAAAGTCTCTGGCTACTAATTCCACCGTCTTTTCCTTGCCGAAATGTCCGGCGCTGGGTGCGTCGTGTAGCTGTTGCAGTACTGTCGCGCGGAGTTCATCTCCCGGTACGTAGATGGCCCCCTTGCGGAGGAGCAGTCCGTCGCGTATCTGGAACTCGTCGTCCTTTGCCGTGCCGCTGCGCACCTCCTCCATCTTGGAGCGCGCGAAGGAATCTGTTCGCAGCTCGCGCCGTATCGCTTCCAGGTCTATTGTGGCAGAAGCGCATGCCCACGCCTTGGGTGCGAAAATGTGTTTGGCCGCTACCGGTGCTGCTTCCTCCAGATACTGCGGCTTCCTGGATAGCGCATCAGCCATGACGTTGTTGTCTCCGGGGATATATTCTATCCTGAAGTCGAAATCCGCAAAGAACTCCGCCCAGCGGATGTGTCTCTGGTTCAGGAACCGCGCCGTGCGCCAGTACTCCAGGTTCTTATGGTCCGTGCGAACTTGCACCGTGTGTTTGGCTCCGATGAGGAAGTGCCGCCACGCCTTGAATGCTGCATGAATGGCCAGCAACTCTCTGTCCCAGATGGTGTAGTTCTGCTCCGACTTGCTGAGCTTCCTGGAGTAGAAAGCACACGGTCTCCAATCCCCTTGCGGGTCTCGCTGCAACAGGACTGCCCCCACGGCTCTGTCGGAGGCATCCGTCTCCACCCTCATGGGCTTGCTGGGGTTCACATGCAGCAGTTGTTCCTCGGAAGCGAAAAGACGCTTGAGTTTCTGAAAGGACTGCTCCGCCTGGTCCGTCCAGATGAACTTCTTCTTCTTGGAGCTGAGGGTGTCCGTGATGGCCGCCGTCTGCATAGCGAAACCCTTGATGAACTTGCGATAAAAGTTAGCAAAGCCGACAAACCTCTGGACCTCCTTCCGATTGCGCGGGCTCTTCCAGTCCAGTACTGATCGTACCTTGGCGCTGTCCATGGCAATTCCCTTGTCGGACAGCTTGTAGCCCAGGAAATCCACCTCCGTCATGTCGAACTGGCATTTCTCCAGCTTGGCGTAAAGCCTGTGCTCCCGTAGTCTTTGCAGGACTTCCTTGACATCTCTCTCGTGAGCCTCCTGCGATTCCGAGAAGATCAGAATGTCGTCCAGGAAGCAGACGCACTTCTTGTATAGGAGCCCCGCTAACACGTGATGCATGAAGGCTTGGAAGCAGTGGGAGCCATTTTGTAAACCGAAAGGCATAACCCTATACTCATAGGT
Source organism: Podarcis cretensis (assembly GCF_951804945.1). Taxonomy (NCBI): domain Eukaryota; kingdom Metazoa; phylum Chordata; class Lepidosauria; order Squamata; family Lacertidae; genus Podarcis; species Podarcis cretensis. Next base: position 14,766,412 of record NC_137171.1, read on the forward strand.
GCCCAAGGGCGTGAACATGGCCGTCTTCCACTCGTCGCCCTCCCGCATGCGTATAAGATTGTACGCCCCTCGTAGATCCAGCTTGGTGAAGATGCGTCCCTTTCTCACCGTCGCGAGCAAGTCGTCGATCTTGGGCATCGGGAAAGCCGTGGGCTTGGTTTTCGAATTTAAAATTCTGAAATCAACTACAAGCCTCTTCTGGGGCGTGTCTCTTTTCTTCACAAAGAAAACAGGACTGCCCCCCACTGCTTTGGATTCTCGGATGAATCCCCGCTTCAAATTGTGATCTATGAACTCCCTGAGCTCTTGCAGTTCGTCTTCAGACATGGAGTACAGTTTTCCGGTCGGCAGCGTTGCCCCCGGCAGGAGGTCAATCTTGCAGTCGTAGGGTCTGTGGGGAGGCAGCTTGTCCGCTTCCTTCTCGCAGAAGACCTCCAAAAACGCCTTGTACTTGTCGGGTACAGCTTGCAGCATGCCCAGTTGTAGCTGTGGGTCATCCTCTTGCCCCTCGTCCTCCTGGTTAGTCATGATGCAATGTTCTGCGCAGTAGGAGGAGCAGAAGGTCAATTTACGCTGGTACCATGCCAATGCCGGGCTGTGCCTGTCCAACCAGCTCATGCCCAACACTATGGGCGTGTCTGACAGTTGGGTGACGTTGAAGCTGATGACTTCGCGGTGATTTCCAATGCGCATCACCATTGGCGGCGTTTGCTGTACCACCTGTCCCCCCAGCAATTCTCTTCCATCGACTGTCACTACTTTCAGGGGCATCGTGGCAGGCAGGAGTGCTATGCTATGTTGCTTGATGAAATCCACCCCCATAAAGTCTGCATTGCTACCAGAGTCAATGGTAATAGGCACTTCCATGGTGAGCCCATTGGGAAGCTGGAGTGTTGCGGTGAGCTGCACCACTGGTTTGGGCGGGAGGGGGTCTGTGGGCTGTAAGATTCCTGGGGACTGCTTCACTGATTCGTCTGGCTGGGCCCCAGCGGCTCTGCTTCCAGCCAGACTTCGTCGTTTCCCTGCTGCGGTTCCCTCTGCTGAGCTGCTTCTGTTACTTTTGCTGAGGCTGCATTGTGCTTGTGGAGCCTCTGGGGGCACTCTTTTGCCATATGCTGAGCACTTTCGCAGATGTAACACTTCCTGTTCCCTCTAGGAGGCTTCACCTTGGCTGCTCCTGGTGTGAGGGCTCTGGTCGCTGACTGAGCCTTGGCACCACCTATCTCCATCGGCTCCTCTCCCCCTCCCAGTGGAGGCGTGGATTGAGCGCGCGCTGAGTCTCTGGGGAAGAAAGGAGGTGCCCTTGCTGGCGTGCGTCCCCAACGCCCTTCATCTTTGCTCCAGGGACGTTCTTCCAGCCGCACACCAATCGTCAACGCCTTCTGGACCACTTCTTGAGTGCTCCGTGGCCTCTCCCCCCTTGCGATTTCGTCTTTCACAGCCCCGTTGAGCCCCTCCCAGAACAGGTCCCTGACGGACGCTGAGTCCTTTTCCCATCCCAGCGCGTTGACCAATGCAAAAAAGCGGGAATGATATTGCCTTACAGTGGCTCTGCCTTGTTTCAGACCGTGAATCTCTTTTCTAGCGACATCTACGTCTATCTCCGATAAAAAACAATCGTCCATCGCCTTAATGAAGGCTTTTGCGTTTTGGAGGGCTGGATCATTATCTCTCCACAGATTGCGCAACCACGCTTTAGCTTCTCCATGGAGATGCGTTAGTATGAAGCCTACTTTCTCCTGCTCATCTCTAAAGTCCTTCTCCAGCAACTTTAGCGCAAAAACTACGTCTGCTCTGAAGTTAGGATATTGCTGCAGACTCCCATCGAAATGCGACACCAGGCTCCCCCCTCTCTTCCCGAGCCCGATCCCTTCTGATTTGGCTGCCGGTGGCCCCTGTTTAGTCAACATTTCCAACCTGTTTTGCAGATCCTTGCAGACAGCATCTGATTCCTCTTCTCTCCTCCTTGCCGCTCGTATTTCTGCGTTAAGTTGTACCACGGCTTCTTGCAAAGCTGCCAGTCGTTCTTCTGTAGTCATCTTGTGCTGCTTTTGTGAGCTCGCGAAGCACCAATCTTCGCCCCTCGCTGCGTCTTCTCACGTTGCGAGGTTCTTTGAAATTTGAGACAGGACTTACTGTCAGAGCTGCCTCCAGGTCCCAGCTCACAGAGGACCAACGCTAGGCTGTAGTTATGTACAAAAGTCTTTATTGAGATTCAGTCTCCATTTCAAAGCCGCAGCGTGCAGCTCTACGTCCCGACCTTAGACCGGCGAAGTCCTGTCTGAGTCTCCTCCCCCTCCACACCAGTTTAAGACTCTCGCTTTGCTCCACCTCTTCCTAAATTCCTTTCTCCTCTGGGCCCTCCTGCCCGCTAGGGTCTCATCCTTCCTGGACTCCTCTGACGCTGACCCTGACGATTCTTGCCCCTCCTTCCGGCGGGCTTTAGGACCTGGTTCCCTATCCGGGCTACCTTCTGTGCCGCTCGCCTGTACCTTTGAACTTGGCGCGCGCGCCCAGCCTGCAACTTTCCTCTTAACCGTTAACTCGCTCTCCGATGGAGGCGTGGTCCACCCTGACTCATCTTCTCTCGCTGGTGGTGCATATGTGGGCTCTGACACCTGGGACTCCTCCCCCCCACTACGCTCTGGTGGGGAAGCTGGTCCTGATTTGCAACTGCTGCTCTGGGAGTCCCCGCTGGCCCCTTGCTTCTGGGGTGTCCCCCTTGGGTCGCCCCTTGCCCTGCCCATCGGCGCCCCCTTCTGTGAATCTTCCGATTCGCTGGAGAGGCTCATGGAATCTATCGGGCTGCTGTCATATTCTCCTACGCTGCCCTCGGATTGCTCCCCCTCGCTTTCCATCTCCTCTCCTCCCTGCGCTCCCGCTGAGTCCCTGACAGTACCACTCTGGCGGGAAGGTAAACGGTGTTTCTGTGTGCTGCTCTGGTTCACCAGAAGCGGTTTAGTCATGCTGGCCACATGATCGCCAAAGAATTGATGCTTTTGAATTATGGTGCTGGAGGAGACTCTTGAGAGTCCCATGGACTGCAAGAAGATCAAACCTCTCCATTCTGAAGGAAATCAGCCCTGAGTGCTCACTGGAAGGACAGATCCTGAAGCTGAGGCTCCAATACTTTGGCCACCTCGTGAGAAGAGAAGACACCCTGGAAAAGACCCTGATGTTGGGAAAGATGGAGGGCACAAGGAGAAGGGGATGACGGAGGACGAGATGGTTGGACAGTGTTCTCGAAGCTACCAGCATGAGTTTGACCAAACTGTGGGAGGCAGTGGAAGACAGGAGTGCCTGGCGTGCTCTGGTCCATGGGGTCACGAAGAGTCGGACACGACTAAATGACTAAACAACAACAACTTGGTGTCCAGCATCACACCTGTACTGAAGGTTATGGCAAAATGTATCTTGGGGCTAAGACTGGTAAAGCTGCGTAGCTGTTTGCAACGGGGTGATTTGCTACACTGCAACATGGCAAATGGGTGGTATTATTGCTTTTGGTTCCTGAAGCAGCCTTCCATCAGAAAGGCAGCGTTTCTGCTCTCTCTCTCTCTCTCTCCCCCCCCCCCCCATTTGGGGAATATGATTGAAAGGCAGCACAAAGATGCCTGGAATATAATGCCTATAATAAAATAATAGCCCTGCATTCCTCCCTCCCTCCTCCTCCCCCCCCCCTTATGCATGGAATTTCATATGTTTTCCTGATTAAATTCCAACTGCCTAGTCAACAAAGGCGAATGATCAATTTCAATTTCTCTCCCTTCTGGGGTGGGCGAGAGGGATGGTGGGTGCCGAATTACACTTGCTAATTCCAAAGCTGTGATTATACTAGGAGGGGCCGGATAGCTTTGCAGGCCCTGTGTGTGTGTG